>NC_053024.1:115307910-115607910 GCF_003073215.2 Triticum urartu
CTTCGTCCCGCGCGCTCCGCGCGCCCATGGAGGCTCGGGCTGCACTCATCGCGGCAAACGAGCTCCTGCGCTACTGTCCCGTCGACGACGTCTACGAAGAATGGCTCGACCGTGTCACCGAGCTCGTCCGCGCCGCAGGGGGCTCTTCCGCGCCATCCGTTCCGCTACACCGTACTCCATCCCGCGCGGGCGAAGAGGCTCCGGCGGCGCCCCGGCCGCCTCCTCCTCAAGAAGACGCCATGGCTCCAAGGCGCGTGGCCTCTGGGCGGAACCCGCTCCGTCAGGTGCCAACGCGACAAGAATAGAGCTGCCAAGAAGTCCCTCGCCCGCCAGAAGCTGCCCGGGCGCTCCCTGCGCCAGCACGTCGCGACCATCCTCCTGCTCTAGCGCGTGGGGACATGCAAGACCAGGCTCTCCATCACCCAAGGCCTCCCGTGGCCACAGCAGGCTGCCGCGCCTATGTCAGGACCCTGATTCTAAGTCACACCGATCTAGCCTGTAACACCTCATATCACTTTGCGTCCTCACGCACGGTATTCCCACGGGTGTCGCCTTACCATGGCTCGGGACCGTTTGCGCCTTTTGGCTCACGTATATGATAGTGTCGCTAGCATCCATATGACAGAGAACCCGGGCCGACATGACTAGTCGTGAACCCAAAGCAGCACCAACCTATGGGGACAGGCATACATGAATCACATCGAGCATGTCGGTCAGCAGCGCATGAATCCGGGCTGTAGCACTGGGCTAACAAGACTCCGGGAACCCGGGCTGTAGCAGGCTAGGCAGGACTCCGGATGTCACCGCGTGACATTTCCCCGAAGGGACAGACACAGGAACGAAGTGAAACACATGTCGGCCAGTCAAGTGTCCTGAGCAGTAGTGCTGGGCTAGCAGGACTCCGGTGAACCGGGCTGTAGCGGACTACTATGGCTCATGGAAGCACAAGACTACATTTCCCCACAAGAGAGGCTACCAAGGATAAACAACTAGGTTGTCGGATCCCACACATACCAAGAATTTCAGTCATACACACAATATGCTCGACATGTGTAAATGCAACATGGCATCACAACATAACTTTACGACTCAAGTATTTATTCATTAGGATCCGAGGAGCGAGATATTACAAACATGGGTCTCATGACCCCACATTCAGAGAATATAAGTCAAAGCACATGTGGAAGCTTAACATGTCTGAGTACAGACATCTACAAATGAAAAAGGCTAAGAAGCCTGACTATCTACCAGATCCTGCCGAGGGCACAAGATCGTAGCTGAGGTATCAAGCTAAACGTCGAAGTCCACACGGAACTACTAGCAAGACTGACGTCTCTCTGCAAAACATAAAATAGGCAAACGTGAGTACAAATGTACCCAGCAAGACTTACATCAGAACTAGCTACATATGCATTAGTATCAACAAAGAGGTGGTGGAGTTTGACTGCAGCAAGCCAGCTTTGACTCAATGGCTAACCTGAACTACAACTGCAAGTAACTCTATTGAGGTGGCGCACACAAGTCCACATATTCACCATATCAATACTCCACTATGGATCCGCTCCCGTCTCCCTACGATAACGCCATCCATAGCACTCACGCTTATCTTGCGCATTTTAGAGTATCCACTTTCACTTGTCTATGAACTATGCAAGGGGTCCAAGTTTCCATATCTGAGGAATCCAGCTATTCGAATAGATAATGATAACCCTGCAGGGGTGTACTTCTTCACACATGCTCTCACCACTTATCGCCCTGTACACGTCATGTACCTCGGCAACCTTCAAGCGGAAACCGGGCGAGGGAGTCGGCCACGACCTGACTAACCAACAAGTCTCTAGTCCAGGTTTATTGCCTATTCGGGTTCCATCCGCAAGGAGATCTGGCCGGGGTGTCGCTCACGGCCCCAAACGATGTGTGCAGGGTTCCCAAGCCCACCATCCGGGTGCCACTTGGTACACCGTGCCACTGTGCCTAGTCTGTCCCAAGCCCACCTGTACCGGGTGCCACTTGGTAGACTACTAACACTACCTACAAACACCAGAAACTAGTTGCAACTCCTGGATAGAGCTCGAGTTGATTAATAAGCCGAGAGGGGCCGAGTTACCGGAACCCAATGTGTGGTAGTAACTGTTCATGGATCACAAACACAGAACTCAATTCCTGAGGACGGCTGCAATGAGACAACCCACCATGTACTCCTACATGGCATCTCACCGCTACCTTTACCAAATCGTGTTCACATACTTAGCTCACACACAGTAGGACATGTTCAACACCAATCCAATTCATCCCCGATGAATCAGACCTGACTCAACTCTAAGCTGTAGCAGGCATGACAAACAACATGAATGAGTAGGCACATCAGGGCTCAAACAACTCCTACTCATGCTAGTGGGTTTCATCTATTTACTATGGCAATGACAGGTCATGTAGAGGAAAGGGGTTCAGCTACGGTGTTGTCCTAATGCAGTAAAAGAGAGAGCAGGAGCGAGAGAGTGGGATTGTATCGGAATGAACAAGGGGTTTTTTCTTGCCTGGCACTTCTGAAGATAGTAGCTCTTCATCGGTGTCATCAAACTCATCGTTGGAACATACGTCTACTGAGGGGGAACAACCACCGACTAGCAAAGAAGGAACACAATCAATGCAATGCACATTCACATGAATGACATGTCATGTTAAGATAATGAATTCACCTAATGCAATATCTAGCCAAGTTAATCGAAGTGGAACTCAAACAAGATCAAATTCCAACTCCAAATGTTATTTCATAAATTGCCCTAATCATCATTTTTCCTATTCAGTGAGGTTAACTTGTTCAAACATGCATGAAAATGCCATATACAGATTCCTTGGATTTTTCTGATAATTTTTCATATATAACTTGTTTCATTTGGAGCTACGGTTGAATTTCTATGAATTTTAGAAGTTTTGGATATTTTCTGAATTAAATAAATCATTTCTGATTTATTTAAAATCCAGAAAACATATTACTGTGTCAGCATGATGTCACTATGACATCATTAGGTTAACTCGGTGGTCCAGGTCAAACCTGACCAGTGGGTCCCACTGGTCAGTGTTAGAGTGCTGGTTAGGGTCGCTGACGTGTGGACCCAGTCAATGGCCATGTCAGCACGGTCAAAGATGACACGTGGGGCCACCGAGATTAAGTTAAATCTAAGTCCTATGGTTAATTAAGGGACGGGGCCCGCTGTTAGTGCCTTGGGAGGTTAATTAGCGGGTGATTAGCCTTTAACTAAGTGGCCACGTCGGCGGCTAACCGCCGGTGACACACAGACGTGGCGGCGTCGCTCGTTCTGGCGATTCCGGCGATGAGAGGAGGCGGGGTTGGGCTCTACGGGTAGCTGGCGCAACGCCGCGTCCGTTGGTGGCCGTGGTTGGGCCTGGGGTGGCCGGGGTCGACGGCGGCGAGCTCGGTTGCGGCCGCCGAAGTTCGGGTGGCCACGGGTTAGCTGCTGCAGCCTGCAAACGGGCGGTTGCTTGCGCTAGTAACGCTCTACAGGATGCCGCAAACGCGTTGGAGTGCCGGGGTGACCAAATGGTCACCGGAGCTGCGTTGACGGCGAGCTCAGGCGGCGGCGTGCTACGGTCTGCAAGGGGGCGACGGCTACGGCGAGAGACAGACCATGGGGTAAGGGGAAAACGGTGGTGGAGCTCACATCGGTGCCATAGGGATGGTTAGCGGGCTCGGGGACGCTCAAAGGTGTCGAATTGGTGGTGGCGATCTCCGGTGGCTGTCGGTGATGATGACGACGATGGCGACGTGTAGGGGCTCTTTCGGTCGCGTGAGACGAAGTGGAGGACGAGGGAGGCACAGTGGAGCTCGGGGCCGTGTCGGAGAGGTGAGGGGGTGGCGGTGAGCGCAGCGAACGGCGTCGGTGGTCTCGGGTGTGCTCGGCGGCGCGAGGAGGAGAGGCCAGAGGAAGGGGGCGAAGCAGAGGAAGGAGGGGAAAGTGAGAGGGGGCCACCCTCATCTCCTGGGCATGCATGTGGACTCGGGGAAGGCTAGCCAGCGCGAAGCAGGAGGTGGCGCGCTCGGCCGTGTGCGAAGTCTCTCCCTCTGCCTACTGGCAGAGGTTGAAGATGATTGGCAAGTCGCCAGGTGGGCTGGGCCGGCCATTTGGGCTCCAGGTGGGCTGCACAGGTAAGGTTTCCTCTCTCTCTCTTTTCCATTTCTGTTTTCTATTTATTCTGTTTTGTTTTGATTTAGTAAAATACTAAACCATTTTATAAAATGCTGATAATATTTATGGGCACCTCTGAAATTAATTCCAACAGCCCAAAAATATTTCCAAGATTATTTGGGCATTTCAAAATATTTATAGCATTTAAATGTCCAAATGCAAATACTTTAAGATTTAACTCAAAGATCCAAAGTGTCCTAGAATAGTGAGCACCATTTTTGGCAGAGGTTATGGACCAAGGCAAAGATGATGAACATTTTAGAAGGGAATTTCAGGATCATTGAAAAGATTTTTATTTTGATCCTAATTGCATTTCATTTAGTGCTAGGGCTTGTCATCCCCATTTCAAATTTCAAACATATATAGACATGATGCATGGATGCTTATGAAACTAGTTGCAATCAAATTCTAGGGCTGTGACAACTCACCCCCACTAAACAAGAATCTCGCCCCGAGATTCAAGACGTGAGGTAAGAAGACAGAGGGGACACAAAGCTAACACCATCTTCATGATCCGATTTCCCTCCTCAAAGATGTTGATTCATTTCTCCAATTGATCTTGACGTCTTTGCGTCTGAGCTCTTCATCCAACACGATGACGGCGGAAGGAAACTCTACAGGAAACGATCTTCTCAAAGATCGAGCAACTCAAGATCAACTCATCGAGTGAGATGTTAAAACATCTCTTGGGCTGAGACACAAAACACACATCGAGAGAGATGGGAGGTAATAGATGACAGGTGTTCAAATTGGTAGGCAACAATTCCACGCTGGAGTAGGATGGTGCATGGTTTCAAAATAGCGAGGAAGTAATTGCCATGATTCCATAACGGGACACCTTAGGGAAAGGTGTCTCGTAGAGCATTTCCCTTAAGTGGCAAAAAGAGTTACTTTTGATACAAAGATCATTGAAACTCTTTATACCAGCCTGAGGTAATCACAATCGATCGTTGGAAGGGGTTCGAAAGAATGGCATACTCCGACTAGCGTGGATGATGTGGACTACCTTGTTGAAGACAACACAAGGGATGATTTTGCTTGTTCGTGCTCTCAAGAACTTGAGCATTTCCATATTCATCAAGGTTCTACCAACATCCGTGCCGAGGATCCTGGCAACACATCCTACTGCCATAGTGAATAGTGATGGTCAATGCAGATACAAAGGAGGACAACACTTTCTCAGATTTCACCTTAGCGATGCCAAGAAAACGAAATCTGGATGTTCGACCGAGAGACATTTAGCACTCTGCTTCTAATGTTCTCCTTGATGTGGTAGCGTAAACCATTTATAGATATGGTTTGGTAGCTAGAACATCAAGTAAAAGGTCGGACTTCGGGAGCACAAGAATCCATAAGGAATAACTACTAGAGTAAATCCTATGAAATCCTTATGGGGAGGTGGCCAACTTCCTCAATCAAGATACTACAATGATAGGTCTTCCAGCTGGGTGTGTTGGCCACGACATCCACCTTACCGGTTTAGAAAGACCAACATTATAATTCCTAGGAAAAGGTCCAACCATCATATCTGCCTGAGATTCAGATCTGGTTGGTGTCAGGATATTCCAGACTCATCAAGTCCAGAGAGAAAAAAATGAAAGTTTGCAACACAAGTCGATGAGATGACGTTGCAGGATTCTCGGGAAATAGACTACGGTAGCATGCTCCAAAACATGAGCTGGTTCTGCTAAAAACACATGTGAACACGCTGTCCCAAACAAGCATGACCACATAGTAGTCTTATAATAAAATACTACCGAGTTCAGGTGGGGAACCATCATCGAGGATATCGAAGTCTTGTGCACTTAAATTAGATTTCTTTACCTAGAACAAGTCAATCAGTGGCTTGGTGGGCTATGGAATTCATATGGAGTGGAGGTAATTAATCTACCAAACCATAGTATACTTTGCACATGCATGACTAACTTGGGACGATTCCAAAGGAAGCAAAACTAACTCTCTCAAATTCACGGCGGCAACTTGCATCGAATGCACATGAATGAGAGGAAGTCACTTCTTTCATCCAAACATATGCTTCATGAACGGAACATGAAGGCATTGTTCACAAAGTTTCCAACACTAGCTTAATGTTTAACACGAATCATGGGGGAGACAAGATGCTGCTGATGGTCCCAATAGCAACTCATCAGAATTTCCATATCACTGGACTTCCACCATCATGTGAACACGGTGATAGCATTGGTCAGACCAAAAGATGTAATAGTGTATGCTCGAGGGATGGACCACGAGTAAGACAACATTACGAAAATCGTTGGTTCTGATTTGACTTGAGGATAGCCCATACTCAAGTCAAAGTTTTGACAAGACAGATATCCAACAACTGATCATGAGGACCAATCGATGAAGATATCATCTTTCTTCAACACACACACAACACACAAGGATATCCCTTTGGAATGAACTGAGTCGGACAAGCTGTTATCTTTCAACTCTCCAAGTTGTTGTTTAGATTAACCAACTAGCTCGGGGTATCCAACCCAAATTCTTGGAGAATGGCTAGTTTACAAGAACCCAACTTGATCACGAACTCCACATACCGGGCAGGGGATGACCTAGTGATACTTCTGTGAAGATAACCGGAAAATCACGAACCACCGATATGTTAATAAGATCGAGAACAATCTTGCTTTTTAGGGCAAGACGATATGATCAAATGAGCGAGGATTTGACAAAATCCTAACTCATCAATCGAAGGGTGCACCAGGAACAAGGACTAGGTAGCACGATCAATCTTAGGGTGATGATTCAACAACCAACACGCTAGGAATGAGATTATTGTCCATTAACTACCAAGCAACGAGTTGCTCGGGGTATTGATTTCACACATCACAATTCACTTGTCGGCATTCCGATTACAACAACACGGAACCGAGGAATGAACAATGATGGCAGGAAGTATCACTAAATCAAGAATTCATAAGAGGTGGTGCAATTCTCATGACATTCTTGACATAAGACGGTAATTCTTCAGGGTAGAACATAATCAAAAGCTGGGTTGGCATTTGATCTGCGGAATACAACTGCTTTGACCCAATCCAAAAAAATGGATAAGGTACCAGAGTTTGGTTCTCCTAGTCATTCTGAACTAGAATGGCCTGACGGACCACAAGAACGATAAGCACCGATGAACGAATGCTCACATAATCTTGACTATCAACTGATAGATGAAGGTCGGAATATAATGGAAGGGGGACAACTCAAAGGAACATATAACTTTCTGAGTTGTGAACACATAGAATAGTATGTTGAAGGAGTTCAACATATTTCTTCCGGATAACCCATGCTGAGAGGTAGGACTGGCAGAGTCACAATTATGAATGGAGAACTCCTCAAGGGCACTTTGGTTTTGATCTTTTGGTTCAAAAGAACTTCTGCCATAAGCAGTTCATGGTATTTGGAAGAAGGAAATACCACGGACCTCGAGGACTATCGCAAAGGTTACTAATATTCTAAAGGAACTAACAAACACTATCAGCATGAAGTAAGTAGGGTGAATCTCGGGTTCAAGAACCCAGGAGTAGAATACCTACTAACTAAATGGCATCACGGGATGCTTTCGAGAACGATGGCCAGAATCATCACACTGGGAACACAAGACATGGCTAGATTACTAGGTGACTCCCTAAAACACCTAGGGTCATAATAATAGCTCCAACATATATGTCGAGGTAGTAGAGTACCTCAACAGATCGTTAGTGTGCTTAATCTGGCCAGAAGTACATCGGGAACGAAGGAAGGATTTGCAAATGCATCAGATTATCTAGAAACCTGGGATGACTCGGACAGCATAACGGCTATAAATGCTCAAAAAGATTTGAGACATCCTGCAAAATGGTGGCATAACCACTCAATATCACAATATAAAGGTTCCAAGATCAACTATCAACATACGGAAGTAGTAGGAACGGAACTGAGGCTTGAAACTATCAATTCTATAAGTCTATGGATTAGTAACACGTCATCCTGATAGATAGATGAGAAGGCCTAGTTCTTAATCCCCGTAGAAAAGAAGAGGTTGACTCAGATCAGAAGGCATAGGGTAAAGGAGTAAACAAAGCCTTACGTTCCCTTCCACAATCAATTCCCTTACATAACTAAAGCATTTCTAGACTCGACTTCGACTAGTTTGGCTTGGTAATCCTACAGGCAGTCAGGCTCTAATACCAAAGCTGTCAGGACCCCGATTCTAAGTCACACCGATCTAGCCTGTAACACCTCATATCACTTTGCGTCCTCACGCACGGTATTCCCACGGGTGTCGCCTTACCATGGCCTGGGACCGTTTGCGCCTTTTGGCTCACGTATATGATAGTGTCGCTAGCATCCATATGACAGAGAACCCGGGCTGACATGACTAGTCGTGAACCCAAAGCGGCACCAACCTATGGGGACAGGCATACATGAATCACATCGAGCATGTCGGTCAGCAGCGCGTGAATCCGGGCTGTAGCACTGGGCTAACAGGACTCGGGGAACCCGGGCTGTAGCAGGCTAGGCAGGACTCCGGATGTCACCGCGTGACATTTCCCCGAAGGGACAGACACAGGAACGAAGTGAAACACATGTCGGCCAGTCAAGTGTCCTGAGCAGTAGTGCTGGGCTAGCAGGACTCCGGTGAACCGGGTTGTAACGGACTACTATGGCTCATGGAAGCACAAGACTACATTTCCCCATAGGAGAGGCTACCAAGGATAAACAAGTAGGTTGTCAGATCCCACACATACCAAGCATTTCAGTCATACACACAATATGCTCGACATGTGTAAATACAACATGGCATCACAACATAAATTTACGACTCAAGTAATTATTCATTAGGCTCCGAGGAGCGAGATATTACAAACATGGGTCTCATGACCCCACATTTAGAGCATACAAGTCAAAGCACATGCGGAAGCTTAACATGTCTGAGTACAGACATCTACAAATGAAAAAGGCTGAGAAGCCTGACTATCTACCAGATCCTGCCGAGGGCACAAGATCGTAGCTGAGGTATCAAGCTAAACGTCGAAGTCCACACGGAACTACTAGCGAGACTGGCGTCTCTCTGCAAAACATAAAATAGGCAAATGTGAGTACAAATGTACCCAGCAAGACTTACATCAGAACTAGCTACATATGCATCAGTATCAACAAAGAGGTGGTGGAGTTTGACTGCAGCAAGCCAGCTTTGACTCAATGGCTAACCTAAACTACAACTGCAAGTAACTCTTTTGAGGTGGCGCACACGAGTCCACATATTCACCATATCAATACTCCACTATGGATCCGCTCCCGTATCCCTACGAGAACGCCATCCATAGCACTCACGCTTATCTTGCGCATTTTAGAGTATCCACTTTCACTTGTCTATGAACTATGCAAGGGGTCCAAGTTTCCATATCCGAGGAATCCGCTATTCGAATAGATAATGATAACCCTGCAGGGGTGTACTTCTTCACACACGCTCTCACCACTTATCGCCCTGTACACGTCATGTACCTCGGCAACCTTCAAGCGGAAACTGGGCGAGGGAGTCGGCCACGACCTGACTAACCAACAAGTCTCTAGTCCAGGTTTATCGCCTATTCGGGTTCCATCCGCAAGGAGATCCGGCCGGGGTGTCGCTCACGGCCCCAAACGATGTGTGCAGGGTTCCCAAGCCCACCATCCGGGTGCCACTTGGTACACCATGCCACTGTGCCTAGTCTGTCCCAAGCCCACCTGTACCGGGTGCCACTTGGTAGACTACTAACACTACCTACAAACACCAGAAACTAGTTGCAACTCCTGGATAGAGATCGAGTTGATTAATAAGCCGAGAGGGGCCGAGTTACCGGAACCCAATGTGTGGTAGTAACTGTTCATGGATCACAAACACAGAACTCAGTTCCTAAGGACGGCTGCAATGAGACAACCCACCATGTACTCCTACATGGCCTCTCACCGCTACCTTTACCAAATCGTGTTCACACACTTAGCTCACACACAGTAGGACATGTTCAACACCATTCCAATTCATCCCCGATGAATCAGACCTGACTCAACTCTAAGCAGTAGCAGGCATGACAAACAACATGAATGAGTAGGCACATCAGGGCTCAAACAACTCCTACTCATGCTAGTGGGTTTCATCTATTTACGGTGGCAATGACAGGTCATGCAGAGGAAAGGGGTTCAGCTACCGCAGCATGTAACAATTGAAACGGTGTTGTCCTAATGCAGTAAAAGAGTGCAGGAGCGAGAGAGTGGGATTTTATCGGAATGAACAAGGGGTTTTTGCTTGCCTGGCACTTCTGAAGATAGTAGCTCTTCATCGGTGTCATCAAACTCATCGTCGGAACATACGTCTACTGAGGGGGAACAACCACCGACTAGCAAAGAAGGAACACAATCAATGCAATGCACATTCACATGAATGACATGTCATGTTAAGGTACTGAATTCACCTAATGCAATATCTAGCCAAGTTAATCGAAGTGGAACTCAAACAAGATCAAATTCCAACTCCAAATGTTATTTCATAAATTGCCCTAATCATCATTTGTCCTATTCAGTGAGGTTAACTTGTTCAAACATGCATGAAAATGCCATATACAAATTCCTTGGATTTTTCTGATAATTTTTCATATATAACTTGTTTCATTTGGAGCTATGGTTGAATTTCTATGAATTTTAGAAGTTTTGGATATTTTCTGAATTAAATAAATCATTTCTGATTTATTTAAAATCTAGAAAACATATTACTGTGTCAGCATGATGTCACTATGACGTCATCAGGTCAACTCGGTGGTCCAGGTCAAACCTGACCAGTGGGTTCCACTGGTCAGTGTTAGAGTGCCGGTTAGGGTCGCTGACGTGTGGACCCAGTCAACGGCCATGTCAGCACGGTCAAAGATGACACGTTGGGGCCACCGAGATTAAGTTAAATCTATGTCTTGTGGTTAATTAAGGGACGGGGCCCGTTGTCAGTGCCTTGGGAGGTTAATTAGCGGGTGATTAGCCTTTAACTAAGTGGCCACGTCGGCGGCTAACCGCCGGTGACACACAGACGCGGCGGCGTCGCTCGTTCCGGCGATTCCGGCGACGAGAGGTGGCGGGGTTGGGCTCTATGGGTAGCTGGCGCAACGTCGCGTCTGTTGGTGGCCGTGGTTGGGCCTAGGGTGGCCGGGGTCAACGGCGGCGAGCTCGGTTGCGGCCGCCGGAGTTCGGGTTGCTACGGTCTGCAAGGGGGCGACGGCTACGGCGAGAGACAGATCACGGGGTAAGGGGAAAACGGTGGAGGAGCTCACATCGGTGCCGTCGGGATGGTTAGCGGGCTCGGGGACACTCGGAGGTGTCGAATCGGCGGTGGCGATCTCCGGTGGCCGTCGGTGATGATGACGACGATGGCGACGCGTAGGGGCTCTTCCGGTCGCGTGAGACAAAGTGGAGGACGAGGGAGGCACGGCGGAGCTCTGGGCCGCATCGAAGAGGTGAGGGGGTGGCGATGAGCGCGGCGAACGGCGTCGGTGGTCTCGGGTGTGCTCGGCGGCGCGAGGAGGAGAGGCCAGAGGAAGGGGGCGAAGCAGAGGAAGGAGGGGAAAGTGAGAGGGGGCCACCCTCATCTCCTGGGCGTGCAGGTGGACTCGGGGAAGGTTAGCCAGCGCGAAGCAGGAGGTGGCGCGCTCGGCCGCGTGCGAAGTCTCTCCCTCTGCCTACTGGCAGAGGTTGAAGATGACTGGCAAGTCGCCAGGTGGGCTGGGCCAGCCACTTGGGCTCCAGGTGGGCTGCACAGGTAAGGTTTCCTCTCTCTCTCTTTTCCATTTCTGTTTTCCATTTATTCTGTTTTGTTTTGATTTAGTATAATACTAAACCATTTTATAAAATGCTGAAAATATTTATGGGCACCTCTGAAATTAATTCCAACAGCCCAAAAATACTTCCAAGATTATTTGGACATTTAAAAATATTTATAGCATTTAAATGTCCAAATGCAAATAATTAAGATTTAACTCAAAGATCCAAAGTGTCCTAGAAAAGTGAGCACCATTTTTGGCAGATGTTATGGACCAAGGCAAAGATGATGAACATTTTAGAGGGGCATTTCAGGATCATTGAAAAGATTTTTATTTTGATCCTAATTGCATTTCATTTAGTGCTAGGGCTTGTCATCCCCATTTCAAATTTCAAACAAATATAGACATGATGCATGGATGCTTATGAAACTAGTTGCAATCAAATTCTAGGGCTGTGACAGCCTAGACCACCGAACTGTGCAGCGTCGCGTGGCCAGGCAAGTTCAAGCCGGACCTACCTCCTCGCTACGATGGCACGGCCGACCCTGCGGAGTTCCTCCAGCTCTACGAGCTGGGCATCGAAGCTGCCAACGGAGACGAGAAGGTCATGGCGAACTGGTTTCCCATGGCGCTCAAGGACGGGGCCCGCACCTGGCTCCTGAACCTAGCTCCAGGCACAATCTCCTCCTGGGAAGTGATGCGCACCCGCTTCATCGCCAACTTCCAAGGTACTCGCGACCGGCCACCCGCCGTCAGCGACATGCGCCGCATCAAGCAACAACCCAGGGAGGCCCTGCAGAAGTATATCCAGCGCTTCAACAACGCGCGCCTCAAGATTCCCAAGGTGACTGAAGAGGCCATCATCTCGGCCTTCTCCGACGGCGTGCGCGACGTCAAGATGAAGGAGGAGCTGGCGATGCATGAAGACCTGTGCATTTCCTTAGAGATGTTCAACTTGGCGAACAAGTGCGCCAGGGCTGAGGAAGGGCGTCTCTCCCTCCTTGAGCTGCCTGCCGCAGACCCAGAAGAGAAGAAGCTCAAGGCCAAGGAAGTGAAGCACAAGGGGGCTGTCGTGCTCGCGGCAGAACCGGACACCAAGCGGGGCAGAGATCAGCCCGAACCTCCCAAGGGTAGCCGGTACTGCGTGTACCACGACCTCCACACCCACAACACCAGCGAATGCCAAGAACTCCGAGCCGTGCGAGAAGGAAGGATCGGCGGTCGCCCTGACCGCGGTGACCGGGGCTACGGCCGAGGAGGAGGAAGGAATGCAGGGCGCTGGGAAGACCGTGGCCCGCGCCAGGGGTGGCGCGACCAACCTCGCGAGGATCGCTGGCAAGACCCACCTCGCGAGGGAGGCTGGAGGGATCAGCCTCGCGAGGATCGCCCGTAGGGCAACGCAGGCCTCCCGCCGCTGCCGCTGCGGCCAAGGAGAAACGAGGACCGCCACCAGGACGAGGAGGCTGGGGGCTCCCAGGAGCCGCGCGCGATCGCCTGCATCCTGGGCGGAGCTCAAGCCCCAGCCTCTCAACGCATCTTCAACCAGTTCGCCCGCGAAGTGAATGCAGCCCTCCCCAGGCTCGAAGCCACGCGCCCTCTCAGGTGGTAGGCATGCACCATCACGTTCAGCTCAGCGGACCAACTCAAGTGCGCAGCTACAGCCGGAGTCCACCTGATGCTTTGTTCCCCAATCATCAGCAACGTGGTGGTCACCAAGACCCTCATCGATGGCGGGGCAAGGCTCAACGTCCTGTCCGTAGAGACATTCAACAACCTCCAAGTGCCCTACAGCCAACTCCAGCCAACCAAGCCTTTCTCCGGCATCACCGACGGCTCCACGGTCCCGATCGGGCAGGTCCGCCTCCCTGTCACCTTCGGGGCACGCGACAACTACCGCACCGAGCTCATCGACTTTGACGTCGCTCACATCCGCCTGCCGTACAACGCCATCCTTGGGTACCCAGCGCTGGCCAAGTTCATGGTCGTGACTCACCACGGCTACAACGTCCTCAAGATGCCAGGAAGCGGCGGAGTCATCACGGTGCCCTGTGAAGAGAAGGACGCGGTGTGTTCCCTGGAGCGAGCCTTTCAGGCCACGTCACTGGAAGACCCGGATCGTGGAAGCAGGAGGCATCTCGAGGCCGCCCCTAAGAAGAAGAAGACATTGTCCGGCCTGGCCCCTCAGGAGGCAGGCCCCTCAGGAGGCAGGCCCCTCTGGGCCCGTGCCTGCCCAGGGGGAACCTCCTTCCATCGCATAGGAAAGCGCGCCCGGCGCCCTCCTCAGGCAGGGCTCGGGGGCTCCCCCCTGGAGGGCCACCGACCTAGCTAGGGTCACGAGGGAGGCGCTTGGGCACCACATGGAGGCGTGTTTCGAAGCACGTTTCCCTCAAGAAGGAGCAAGGCAAGGAGATCCAGACCCACAGGAGTTCGTCAGCAAGGCCATTCAGGAGTTACAGGAGTCAAGAGTCATGAGAGGCGCCTGCCGCCTACCAGCAGTGGCTCCCCATCCAGGCGAGGATGGCGAGTTGCGCGTCTGCGTCGACGTACCAGGGCTCAACCAAGTCACCTCCCTGGAGCGCCTCTGGCCCTCGCGAGTGGGGCGCTGCGGAGGTCCACCCCACAGCTACGTTCGCATGCCTCGCGGCTTGCCGAGCGCGGCTGACATGCACCAGCGCCTCATGAGGGGCATCACGGAGGCACAAGAGGCCAGGCGCTCCGCAGCCCTGGCGGAGATGAAGATGGCCCGCGAGGAACCGCCAGCGCCACTGGAGCCTCTCGAGGCCCCTAGGCCTGGGGGCTCATGAGGATCGGCTTCCGCACCCCACCGAGCCGGCTACACCAACACCCCTTTCGTCCTCAGCATCATCAGGTGACATCTTTCAAGTTTCACTTCAAGCTGGGAGTGCCCCCAGGGCTGCATTATTCCTAGGCCGCGTGGGTCCGTCCTTGCGGCGTGCATCCCTTTACATTCCATGTTGTTAGCTTACCTTGTTGGGGGCGCCCCTCGGGCAGCATGACCCCCAAGTCGCTCGGGCCTGACCCAGTGATCTCCGCATTCCCAGCATCTATTTGAACGAATCCACTCCTCCGCGGCTAATGTGCTTTACCTAGTTGCCTGCTCAGCTGACGCCAACTAACGGAGCTGCTCCCAAACGGCACGACGCTTGCGCATGGGTCCGTCCCTGCAACACCGACAAACCTGGATGGCTGACCTCTAGCCGCAGCAGCCCCGCACAGCGTCACCTCGTCAAGCCTTCAGTGCCTCACTACCCTTCAGAAGCAACCAACGGCTGACCGTCAATTGTTATGGCAACCCCTTGCTTTTTCTATGATGGACCTGCAGGACCTCCTGAAGGAGCTGCGTTAGGAGAGGCTCTTGCTGTGCCTCCTTCGCTCTCGTCCGCGCAAACTGCTTGCACGTTAAAGGGGGGTGCCTGAGCATCACGACTCAGGGCTCCTACTGGCTCTCCAGCCCTCACCCTCTGGCCTCGACCACGGCATCGCGACCTGGCATACCAGCGACGGCTGAGACTCGCTCGAGGGCCGGGACCCGAGGACGTAGAGCAGAAAGGGGAGCAAAGGCGAGAGGGGAGAGACACACGAGGACCTCGCCGAGCAACCTCGCGCCTGTCGATGCACGGACCCGGCCACACACCAGAGAGCGGCCCCTGATCCTCGAGATAAGTTATCGCCCGGAAGCGCCAGCTACCATGGCACCATCCCTGCACCTAATGCTATCCCATGTTAGCGACGTCGCTCCCCTTTCTCACCGAACAACGGCTGCTTGGGTGCCAAAGGGGACCTCCTAAGCATCGCGACTCAGGGGCTCTTACCGGACTCCGGGTCGCTCACCTCCTGGCCTTGACCACGGCATCGCGACCTGGCATACCAGCGACGGCTAAAGCCGCCTTGGGACTGGGACCTGTCGGCGTAGAGCACCAAGCCCTCGTGAGGTTCGAAAGGGAGGACCGAGCTAAGACGGGATGAGCAACTCCCACAAATCTACGACAAGAGTTATACTAACAAAACAGGATCACAGGCACCTTACAAGCCCCCACGGGGCGCGTTTTTGGTTCCTCGCAGGGAACAGACCCTAAAGAGACGCAAACTGCGTGCATCGCTACAAAAGACGCCATCATCAACAGTGGGCCGTCAAGCACCGACGCCAACCCCATCCAGATCAGAGTCGGCGGCGGCCTGACGAGCCTGCCCTGCTCTGGGAGCGGCGCCGGCTCGGGGGCTCATAGCTGTCGTCGCTCGTCTCCGGAGTCGCGAAGGGCTCGCCGGAGTCGCTAGAGCCTCCGACGTCCCCACCGCCTGAGGAGCCGCCAAGGGAACGATTGGCGAGCCCAGTCCTCGTCGCAGCAGGGCCCTGGCCGCCTTCACCGGGGCAGCACTCCACCCGGCGCCCGTTCGCGTCAAAGACCTTGAGGAGCATCACCGAAGCACCGTCGTAGTCCAAGTGGACCGCGAAGACGCCCCTTGTCCTGCAAACCCGGGCAATCTCTCTCCAGCCCCGGGTCATGTAGACCTCGCTCGGGGCGACAACCGCGACCTCTGCCTCGGTCGTGAGAGTGCTGCAGCCGGCATGCTGTAGCCAGAGCTCCAGGGGCTCCCCTTGCGGGATGACAGAGGCAAAGAAGGGAGGAAGGCGAATCCAAGACTGAAGAGGAATGGCGACGTGGAGCACGAACTCTTGGGAGGAGCCCTCGGTGTGGGCCCCAGGGGGGACGACCCACACCTTCGTGACCCGGCGGCGCCGACGGCGGCGCCGCCCGTGGCGGTCGGCATTAGCTCCTTCGGGGCCCTCGACGTGGGCGTACAACGGAAGCGGGAACCCCGGCGGCGCGCGCTCGCCCCAAGGCCTCGACACCACCTGAAGGGCCCCCTCGTCCGGGCCACGGTGGACATGCCGTTTCTTCGGCGGAAGTGGGTCTGGTCCCTCTCGGGGAGCCTTTCCCTTCTCTGTTGTCGATCGAGAACCGGCGGATCGGAGCCATCGCAGCAAGACGGAGCAAGAATTGGGAAGAAGGAGAAACAAGGAGGGATGGACTGGAAGGGCGCGCGATGATTCCGTACTTATAGCCGGCGGAGGCCAACCGCCGACCTCCATGATCGTAGGTAATCATGACCCGTTTGCATGCAGGGACTTGTCCAATCCGTGCAGTTGCCGAGGCGCCGTGGGGAAGCGGAGGCGCCCACGTCCAGTCAACCTCCACGCGGCGCCCAAGGCCGCAGGCTGTTAGGACCCGCGGCGCTTCTCTCTTGGCCTTCCGCCTCCCTGCACGGCCAAGTCTGGACGCGCCTTGGGCCCGGGGGCTACTGTCGGCATTCTGGGAATGGGGGTCCCCAGACTTTCCTGCCTGCGGCCTGCGGCGTGGCTCAAAGGGGGGCCCAGCACGGCCCATCTTCACCAACTCAAACTCAAGACCCTCGCGAGGGGCCAAGCCTCGCGGGGCGGACGACGCGGAGCCTCCTCAGGCACGGCCTCGTCAGGCTGGCTCGCAAGGAGGCGGAGAGATCAAGGCGGGGTACCTCGCGAGGTGCCCGTGACGCAAGCCATGACGACTCAGGGCGCCAGGCGGGTGCCAGCCCGTGCAGCATCCTCCTTTCCTCTTTGGTGCAAAGGGGGCAAGCGCAGCCACGGAGTACCGAGGCATCAGGCAAAGGTTGCCATTTCGGTGCAACGAGACCAAGACCAGGAGGACTACGAGATGGAGGTCACCATGGAGCCCAAGATGGCGTCATCACTAGAGCTTTGCGCAGGCGAAGACTACTTTTGTTAGGATAGCTGATACTTGCTGTCCCCCTTCAAATTAGCCCGCCATTGTTGGCTCCCTTCCCGCTCAATATTTGGGAAGAGGACCAGGGCCTCTATAAATAGGACCAGCCACCCACAGAGCAAGGGTTGGGCGGTAGGAAGAAAGAGGCTCGTTAGAGAGGTTAGAAGCAGAGAGAGAGAGAGAGAGAGAGAGAGAGAGAGAGAAAGGTGGCTGAACTCCTCCCAGCAGTACATCGCCCCAGCCAAGAACAAACCCTCGCGAGGCTGTTCTTCCTTGTACCGTTCATCATCATCAGCCCAAGAGGCAATCCACACACCACACACTGGAGTAGGGTATTACACCACAACGGTGGCCCGAACCAGTATAAACCCTGTGTCTCTTGTGTTGTCCTTTCGATAGCTTTGATCCTAGCGTGGCGGAGGGGTGCAGGTAGGTAGGAGGCGAAATCTTTGCGCGCACCCCAGTGTTCGAACCTCAAGGGTCTGCCGGAACCCGAAATCCGACACTATCTGTGTAGCCTTATGAATTTTCGATGGAGGAAAACATTACCTGGAGATGCCTTGTATTTCTCCAATTCAGCGTTAGCAACAAGCAGCTGGCGCTGACACTTTTCTAGTTCCTGAGCCAGCTGGGTATTCTTCTCCGTAAGTACCTGGTTGTACATTGATCCTTAAATCAGTTGTTCCAACTCCTTTAAGTCTCAAGGACTACTGGCATATGGTTATCATAGTCAAACAAAGCGAATTTACCTGCACATCTTTCAGATGTTGCTTTGCAGCCCTGCTAATCCCATCTCGAGCAGCCCGGATGTATGCGTCAGCTGCGTTGAAGGCGTTAAACGACCCTTCCGAAAAGCCAGGATCTTGTAAAATGGCCCGGCGATGCCGATGATTCATAGCACACTCCACTTCCGAGTTGGTGACGGATACATCGCCCGAGTCCTCGGCTGTAGGATAGTCCAGTGTCGCCCCTGCATCAGCCCCCGCATTCATGGCAGGATTTGAATCCTGGCTGCGGTAAGTACGTGTAGGATTGAAAGTATGTATAGAGGGGGGGTGATTAGACTACTTGACCAAATAAAAACTTAACCTTTTCCCAATTTTAGTTCTTGGCAGATTTTAGCTAATTTAGGACAAGTCAAGCAATCATCACACAATTCAAGCAAGCATGCAAAGAGTATATTGGCAGCGAAAAGTAAAGCATGCAACTTGCAAGAATATAAAGGGAAGGGTTTGGAGAATTCAAACGCTATTGGAGACACGGATGTTTTTCCCGTGGTTCGGATAGGTGGTGCTATCCTACATCCACGTTGATGGAGACTTCAACCCACGAAGGGTAACGGTTGCGCGAGTCCACACAGGGCTCCACCCAAGGGCAACGGTTGTGCGAGTCCACGAAGGGCTCCACCCACGAAGGGTCCATGAAGAATCAACCACCCACAAAGGGTCCACGAAGAAGCAACCTTGTCTATCCCACCATGGCCATCGCCCACGAAGGACTTGCCTCACTAGCGGTAGATCTTCACGAAGTAGGCGATCTCCTTGCCCTTACAAACTCCTTGGTTCAACTCCACAATCTTGTCGGAGGCTCCCAAGTGACACCTAGCCAATCTAGGAGACACCACTCTCCAAGAAGTAACAAATGGTGTGTAGGTAATGAACTCCTTGCTCTTGTGCTTCAAATGATAGTCTCCCCAATAGTCAACTCTCTCTCTCATAGGATTTGGATTTGGTGGAAAGAAGATTTGAGTGGAAAGCAACTTGGGAAGGCTAGAGATCAAGATTCATATGGTAGGAATGGAATGTCTTGATCTCAACACATGAGTAGGTGGTTTTCTCTCAGAACATATGAGTAGGAATGGTGTGTGTGTTCTGATGGCTCTCTCTTCGAATGAGAAGGAGGTGGAGGGGTATATATAGCCTCCACACAAAATCCAACCGTTACACACAATTTACCAATCTCGGTGGGACCGAAGCAGAAAACTCGGTCTGACTGAAGTAGTAAACCTAGTGACCGTTAGGAATTTCGGTGGGACTGACATGCAACTCGGTAGGACCGATTCGGTTAGGGTTTTGGCATAACGTAATCTCGGTGAGACCGATTACACAAACTCGGTGAGACCGAATTTGGTAATTAGCTAACCAGAGAGTTGGTCAGGCAAACTCGGTGGGACCGATTTGCTCTTTCGGTGAGACCGAGTGGAACTCGGTGAGACCGAAAAGTTACAAAGGGGAAACACTGAGTTTACATTGCAATCTCGGTGGGACCGATTCGCTCTTTCGGTGGGACCGAAAAGTTACGAAAGGGAAACAAAGAGTTTGCAACCCCATCTCAGTGGGACCGAGATCCTTATCGGTAGAACCGAATTGCTAGGGTTTGGCAGTGGCTAATGACAAGTGAAACTCGGTGGCGCCGGATAGGAAGAATCGGTAGGACCGAGTTTGGCTTAGAGTTTAGGTCATATGTGGATATGGGAAAGTAGTTGAGGGTTTTGGAGCATATCATTAAGCACATGAAGCAAGAGGCTCATTAAGCAACACCTCATCCCTCCTTGATAGTATTGGCTTTTCCTATGGACTCAATGTGATCTTGGATCACTAAAATATAAAATGAAGAGTCTTGAGCTTTTGAGCTTGAGCCAATCCTTTATCCTTAGCATTTTGAGGGTTCCACTTTCACATCCATGCCATGCCAATCATTGAGCTTTCCTGGAATAATCACCTTGGAATAGCATTAGCTCAATGAGCTATATGTTGTTATGAATTACCAAAACCACCTAGGGATAGTTGCACTTTCAATCTCCCCCTTTTTGGTAATTGATGACAACATATAGATCAAAGCTTCGACAAATGATAATAAGCATGAAGTATATCGTCGCTTTGAGAAGTATGTGATAAGTAAGAGCTCCCCCTAAATTTGTGCATATTTAAAATTTGCTTTGGACTGCAAATGCACAAAGAGTTAGAGTCATGGGTTACTCTTCCATCTCACATACATCTTGGTGGAGCGCTCAAAATGATAAGAATGAAATACATGCACTCATCACCAAGAATAGTGAATGATCACAAACGATAGATAGAATGATAATATTTAAGCAAGCATTAAGCAAACATTAAGTGTAGCTTATGATCAAACACATGATCATCGATGTCTCACAAATAATGACGTAGTATCAAGCACTCAAAAGCAGAAAAGGTTCGAAAAACCACCAAATAAAGCAAGAGAGAAAAGCAACACTCTCTCTCTCGAAGCCTATGATCTATACATATTCTCCCCCTTTGGCAACAAGTTACCAAAAAGTTCCTAGAAAATGCATAGCACTAGATCGACGCTCAGGCTTGATCTTCAGGTGGTGGTGGAGTCTGGATCACTCCAAGGACGAAGGCTTCTGTAGATGTTGAAGTAGTCACTGGAGTTTGAGCTGAAGTAGACGCTGGAGCTGAGGCTATAGCTGGTGCTGAAGTAGTGGCTCTGGTGTCAGCAACTGGCACGGCAGACGACCTCGGGCCTCGTGGCACTCTAGAAAAAGCATGAGTCGTGGTCCTGCCTCTCCTCTCATTCATGTCCTCCTGGAGCTGCTCCACTGCAGACTGAACTTCTGTTACTTTGACATCCAAGTCATAGAACTTCTGTTCCATGATCCTCTCTAGGCTCTGCCGATTCTTAGTGAGGTTGGCCAGACTTTGCTCAATTCTCAGCGTGGATGCAATCAAGTAACCAAGCTGCTCTTGTTTGGTCTTCAAGAAGTAATCAGATGCCTCTGCTTGAGTAGGCATCCTGGCAGCTTTCTCCTTCCTCGCCTTCTCCTTCTTTGCATATGCTTGTGCAGACGATGGCTCATTCTCTATCATCACAACTTCATTGTTCTCAAAATCTGGACGGATGGGCAGGTGTTCCTTATCCAACAAATATACGCCCGTGCCCATCTTGGAGTTGATGAGCTCCTGAATCTGAGGGGCATATCCACAGCTCCTCTTCTGATCTGCCGTAGTCCTTTTGATCGTTTCCACTATGAGGCTCATCACCTTAAACTTCTGAGGCACATCAAACACATGTAGCAAGTTGATAGCATGGCCTCTGATCATCTTGTGATCTCCAGACTTGGGCAGTAAGGTGTGCCTAAGGATCCAGTTGATCGTCGGGAGCCCTGACAGAAGGTAATGTACTGAGCCAAACTTGAAGGTATCAAGTGCTTCATTTGGGATCTCCTTGTACATATTTGACATTGAGTTGTGGTCCATCTTCTTCTTGGCATAGATATCCAAGTCATCATCTTGCTCCTCTGGGGCATTAATGATCTGTGCCCACTCAGCCACTGTGGATTGGTACCTTGTACCCTCAGACATCCATGTGATCCTGCCATCCGGATAAAAATGAGCTGTGGAGTAGAACTGCATGATAAGTTCCTCGTTCCACTTTGTGAGCTTCTGCCCAACAAAGTCAGCTACTCCACAAGCTATGAAGCTATCTTGCACTCCAGGATAGTGCTCCTCATTCTCCTTGATATATGTCCAGTCAACCCATCGCATATCACAGACAATGGGCTTCTTATCTAGCAGCACAGTCTCATAGAAATCCTGCTGCTCCTTGGTATGAAACCTGTAGTCCACTGCAGTCCTTCTCCTAGAAGCGTATGGATCTGCTTCTCTCCATTTCCTGAGCCCTGAGTCTCTCCTGAGCTTCATATCCTTAGCCACAGGATGAGCATCGTTGTGGTCTGGGATCTTGGGCTTGAGCTTCCGAAGGACATTCTCTTCCTCATCCTCAGCAACAGTCTCAGGCACTGGGGCCTTGTTCTTCTCAGTGGCTGGTATGCTTCTTGTGTTTCTCTTTGGTGCACTCTTAGGCTTAGATGCAGCCTTAGGTGCTTCCTTGGGCTTGGATGCAGCTCCCCCTGACCTTATGGCATCTCCCATAAGTTTGGCTGCCTTGGGCGCTGGTGCAGCTGCCTCTTCTTCCTCATCCTCTTCTACCATGATGGAGGCCTTCCCAAGCACTCTAGCCACAGCCTTCTTCACTCTTTCTTTCCTTTTCTTGCCCTCAGCTGCAGCTGGCTCTTGGGAAGTGGGCTTCTCAGTTGAGGCTCTAGCCTTTGACATGGGCTGCCTGCCTGCTGGCCTTTTGATTTTCAGGCCTGGCTTTGAGCCTTGAGCTGGCTCAACTCTCTTGGAAGTGGCCTCTTCCTCTGCCACATAGTCCTCATCTTCAGAATCTGAGGTTCTCTTCTTCCTTTGTCTCGTGGCAGCTTTAGGCAGGTTGCTGGGTGTGCTCCTGCTGCCATCATCTGAGGAACTTGAGGGGCTAGTGCCCTCACTCAACTGCACTTGCTGCTCTGACAAGTTTTGGCTGTCACTCTGGTCTGACATGTTGCAAACTGACTGCTGACCCTGTGAATAGATTATAGAGGAGATAGAGTGGATGAGCATCACAAAATACAGAGATTTTTGCAAAAAGAATGATCCAAAAACTTAGTTTTAGTTTCCCACTGAAATCATCTCGGATCTACCGATTTTCAAACTCGGTGATACCGAAGCAGTTTTGGAACCTAAACTAGTGAACTCGGTAGGACCGAGTCACAGTTCGGTGGCACCGAGACTGCTAGGGTTTCACAGAGTTCCAAAATCGGTCACGCCGATAAGTAATTCTCGGTCAGACTGAGTCTCACTTGTGCAATGGCATAAGCCAAATTGGTGGGACCGAGTTTTTCAACTCGGTGGGTCCGAGATGGTTTCTGCGGAAACCTAAACCTAGAATTTTCGAATCAAACCTAATCTATGAGTGTTTTGACTGGATAGAAGTTTATCAAACGTGGCTAGAAACAGTATGATCGCAATGTGCTAGGAATCAGATCGAGGAATAGCACAAAAATCAAGTCCATACCCTAGTTCGGCGAGGACTTGCTACGGCGGCAACGGCGGGGCAGAAATTCCGTTGACGGCGGCGGAGACCAGCGACAGGAGGCTGCTGGCGGCGAGAAGACGATCCGGAGACCTCGAGGGCAGAGCAGGCTATCGCGCGGGCGAAGGGGTTCGGAGAAATTTCCAAATTTTGTCCGTGACTATATATAGCCCGACCCTGTCGGTGTGACCGAGTGGAACAACTCGGTGGCACCGAGATTCATAACTGCGTGCAGTTACTGAAACTCGGTGTGACCGAAAGGTTCAAATCGGTTGCACCGAGATCGAAAACCTAGATCAACTTAATGATCTCGGTAGGACCGAAAGTGGAGTATCGGTCAGACCGAGAATCATAAAGAGGTTTTGGAAGTTTAAGTCTATGACGAATCGGGGACTCCGAGCGCTCCTCACACAGAGTGGTTCGAATCTGACTTGATCAAATTTTGTGATGCAGCATGAATAGAGTTTGAGACGAGAAAAGCATAGATAGCTAGAGGAGGTTCTTAGGCATTCTTGTCCATCCACTTGGCAAAAGAGGATAAAGCCAAACAATCAAAACAACAAGTGGATGTCCTCGAATGAGTAAAATATGCAATCAGCATGCTCACACAATAAGATAGCAAATGAAATATGTGGCAAAGCATGCACAACCAATTCTAGCATCTATCAAGCAATTTGCGATGACTAGGTCATCTATATATGAGTATATTGACTTAGGAGTCAAGTGAGAACACTTGATCGTAGGTCATACTCATCGTTTAAACTCAAGTGGGGTTACCACTTTTACATAAAGCATTGTTTTGTTCACATCTTTAGAGTTGCTTTAGCTCAAGTCTTAGAGTAAAGCTCCCCCTAGATGTGATATCCCCCCTAAGAGGGATGAACTAACCTTGGGTTTTGTCGATGATGACTTCATGTAGATATTGAAGATGTGGATGCTCAATGTTGATGTAGATCTCTTGGAGCTATCCATTTGAGTGAATTGCACTTTCAATACCCACATGGGTTAGTCCCACAAGGAACAAACAAGGATATCCATAGACATAGAGTGATGCACACAAAAGATGATGTCCATGAAAACTTTTAGGTTACCTTGTCCCTTGTCTTACCAACAAGAGGGTTTGTGACTCCTTGAACTAGTGCAAGATGTGGAAGTTGATTGCACTTGTTCTTGCCAAAATGATAAGAGTGAAGTATGTTGGCGGAGTCACCCTCAAGAACTCTCTAGTTCTTCTTCTTTTGGATCCACATCATCTTGATGGGAATCCTTGGAGTTGTAGTCGTACTTGATGAAGTGGAACTTGAAGTAGTCTTGGGAATCCACTTGACTAAGGTCTTTGGAGCTTCTTCAAATGCATCAATTTCCTCTTGAAGCTTGTCCTTGCCTTTTTGCTCATAGTCTTGTGGTGGAAGATCATCTTGAGCTTGTGTCCCCTTGAAAGAAGTATACTTCTCTTGTTGAGGGACAAACTTCGTCTTGGGGTATTGATCTTCTTCCCATTCAACTCCATTGGCATTGAACTTTCGTTCAAAACCAACACCTTGATTCTTCTGGTGCATTCCTTGCTTGCGCACAATTTCCTCGAATTGCTTACTCCCGGCAAGGCTCTTGTACACTCCTTTATCTATAATTCCCTTCAATAAGCTATTTTCTTGCTCAAGTGTAACTTGGCTAAGAGAATCATTAGTGGAATCAAGAGAACTACTAGAAGCAACAATATTGGATTTACCATGATCATTGTTACTACTAGAGGAAGAATCTTTCTTGTTAGATTTGACTTGAGGCATGTAAGTGGATAAGAGTAAACGCTTGGCAATGTAAGAAGAACTTTTCTTGCGGAGATCATCATTGATTGCCTTTAAGAACTCATGCTCTTGCTCAAGATTGAGCTTTTCAAAGCGTAGTTTCTCATGAGCTCTTAAAAGTTCTCGGTGATCTTCGAAGATAGTGTCATGAGCTAACTTAAGAGTTTTTAGTTCTTTAGTTAGAGCCTGAATCTTCTCCTTATCATTGTCACTCATTTTATCTTGATTAGCATGATTAATTGGTCTTTTATCATAGTATTCATCACTAGAGTTGTCACCAAGAAAATCATCACCTAACAAGTCATCTTCATCACTATTGAAATCAACATACTCGGGGTGTGTTACCTTAGGACCTTTGGCCATGAAGCATCTTCCAATTCCTTCATTTGGTGAGTCAAATATGTCGTAGGAGTTGGTTGACACAAGTGCTAGACCGGCAACACCTTCATCTTGAGTATCTTCGGAGTCGGAGTGATAACTTCTCTCGGAGTGGCTGTCGGAGTCGGAGTCGGATACCCATTCACCAACATGAGCTTGATGTCTTCGTCTTGTATAGCTCCTTGATGATTTTTCCTTCCTTTCCGAATCCTTGCTTCTCCATGAGTATCTTCGTTCATAACGATCATCTCTACTCCTTCTCTCTCTTGGTGGTGATCCTTTGCTTCTTCTTTTTGGAGAATCTTCTCTTCTCTTGTAGGGAGCCGTACACTCATTGGAATAGTGTCCGGGTCTTCCACAGTTGTAACAGTTTTGCTCTCGACTAGAAGATCTTTTGTCATTGTAGGACCTTGACTTGGAGCTTCTATCTTTGCTTCTACTCTTGTAGAACTTGTTGAAGTTCTTCACCATTAAGCTCAATTCTTCATTGAAGTCTTGTTTCTCACTTGATGATGTAAGGGCTTCACATGAGGCTTTATAGGCAACACTTGATTTGTTGTGAAGTTCCTCTTTATCCTTAAGTGACATCTCATGAGCAACAATTCCTCCAATCACCTCCGTTGTCTTGAGATATTTGTAATTGGGCATCATTTGGATCAATGTGCACACGGTATCATATTTTCCATCCAAGGCTCTTAGGATCTTCTTGATGATGAATCTATCGGTCATCTCTTCACTTCCTAAGCCGGCAATCTCATTTGTGATGAGAGCAAGCCTAGAGTACATTTCAGCGACACCTTCACCATCCTTCATCTTGAACTTGTCAAGTTGGCTTTCAAGCACATCCAACTTGGATTCCTTGACGGAGTCGGTACCTTCGTGCATATCAATCAAAGTGTCCCAAATTTCCTTTGCATTCTCAAGGCGGCTGATTTTTTTGAATTCTTCGGGGCACAATCCGTTGAAGAGAATATCACAAGCTTGAGCATTGTATTGCAACATCTTCAACTCATCCGCGGTAGCTTCACGGTTTGGTTCTTTCCCATCAAAGAAGTCACCTTGCAAACCAACACACACAATAGCCCAAACAGCGGGGTTATGTCCAAGAATATGCATTTTCATTTTATGCTACCAACTAGCAAAATTAGTACCATCAAAGTAAGGACCTCTACGGTGATAATTTCCCTCGCTAGACGCCATACTCTCCTAGGTTGTGAAACCAAGGCTATGACCACCAAAGCTATGGAGATCAAGCAAATGGAGACCAAAGCTCTGATACCACTTGTAGGATCGAAAGTATGTCTAGAGGGGGGGTGATTAGACTACTTGACCAAATAAAAACTTAACCTTTTCCCAATTTTAGTTCTTGGCAGATTTTAGCTAATTTAGGACAAGTCAAGCAATCATCACACAATTCAAGCAAGCATGCAAAGAGTATATTGGCAGCGGAAAGTAAAGCATGCAACTTGCAAGAATGTAAAGGGAAGGGTTTGGAGAATTCAAACGCTATTGGAGACACGGATGTTTTTCCCGTGGTTCGGATAGGTGGTGCTATCCTACATCCACGTTGATGGAGACTTCAACCCACGAAGGGTAACGGTTGCGCGAGTCCACACAGGGCTCCACCCAAGGGCAACGGTTGTGCGAGTCCACGAAGGGCTCCACCCACGAAGGGTCCATGAAGAATCAACCACCCACAAAGGGTCCACGAAGAAGCAACCTTGTCTATCCCACCATGGCCATCGCCCACGAAGGACTTGCCTCACTAGCGGTAGATCTTCACGAAGTAGGCGATCTCCTTGCCCTTACAAACTCCTTGGTTCAACTCCACAATCTTGTCGGAGGCTCCCAAGTGACACCTAGCCAATCTAGGAGACACCACTCTCCAAGAAGTAACAAATGGTGTGTAGGTAATGAACTCCTTGCTCTTGTGCTTCAAATGATAGTCTCCCCAATAGTCAACTCTCTCTCTCATAGGATTTGGATTTGGTGGAAAGAAGATTTGAGTGGAAAGCAACTTGGGAAGGCTAGAGATCAAGATTCATATGGTAGGAATGGAATGTCTTGATCTCAACACATGAGTAGGTGGTTTTCTCTCAGAACATATGAGTAGGAATGGTGTGTGTGTTCTGATGGCTCTCTCTTCGAATGAGAAGGAGGTGGAGGGGTATATATAGCCTCCACACAAAATCCAACCGTTACACACAATTTACCAATCTCGGTGGGACCGAAGCAGAAAACTCGGTCTGACTGAAGTAGTAAACCTAGTGACCGTTAGGAATTTCGGTGGGACTGACATGCAACTCGGTAGGACCGATTCGGTTAGGGTTTTGGCATAACGTAATCTCGGTGAGACCGATTACACAAACTCGGTGAGACCGAATTTGGTAATTAGCTAACCAGAGAGTTGGTCAGGCAAACTCGGTGGGACCGATTTGCTCTTTCAGTGAGACCGAGTGGAACTCGATGAGACCGAAAAGTTACAAAGGGGAAACACTGAGTTTACATTGCAATCTCGGTGGGACCGATTCGCTCTTTTGGTGGGACCGAAAAGTTACGAAAGGGAAACAAAGAGTTTGCAACCCCATCTCAGTGGGACCGAGATCCTTATCGGTAGAACCGAATTGCTAGGGTTTGGCAGTGGCTAATGACAAGTGAAACTCGGTGGCGCCGGATAGGAAGAATCGGTAGGACCGAGGTTTGGCTTAGAGTTTAGGTCATATGTGGATATGGGAAAGTAGTTGAGGGTTTTGGAGCATATCATTAAGCACATGAAGCAAGAGGCTCATTAAGCAACACCTCATCCCTCCTTGATAGTATTGGCTTTTCCTATGGACTCAATGTGATCTTGGATCACTAAAATATAAAATGAAGAGTCTTGAGCTTTTGAGCTTGAGCCAATCCTTTGTCCTTAGCATTTTGAGGGTTCCACTTTCACATCCATGCCATGCCAATCATTGAGCTTTCCTGGAATAATCACCTTGGAATAGCATTAGCTCAATGAGCTATATGTTGTTATGAATTACCAAAACCACCTAGGGATAGTTGCACTTTCAGTACGGCCGCTCGAACCCCCGGATATAGTCCGACGCATCTTCCTCCTGGCAAATGGAAAACGGGAAGGTCACGGTTGGACGTGACTGCTCAGGGGCAGGTTGGCGAATTCATACCTCTTCGATGAAGGCATGGCCATAGCTTCATCTGCTTTCCTCTTGGAAGGATTGTCCGGCGCGGGAGCCGATATCTTCGAAATCGCCGAATGTCTCCCCTGTGAAGCACGACACGGTGTGATGGGTGAGACGGAATAAGAGCACTCTTTCAGAGAGGGTATTTCTTGATTATTTACATGAGAAGCAGGAAGGAGGCCAGGGTAGTCGGCGGTGATGGCCACTTCTGTGCCGTCATAGCTTGTCTGGAAGAACACTCCCCCCGCGAGCACCACGAATATATCCGGATCCTCTTCAAACCCGGGATCTAGTTCCCGTTTGTGGGTCTCCGGCTGTGGGGCAGGACTATGAAGTCCTTCGGTGAACTTCCGCCAGTGCTGCCATAAAAACCGACTTGAAATTTATCAAAAGTAATCCGGGAAGGGAATGAGTAGAATCGAAGGACAGAAGCTTACCGAACTGGGAGGATTATACATAGAATATCCATCTCTGTGCTCAATGCGAAGAAACTCCTCTTCTTCCCCTTTAAAAAGCTCAACCAATATTTTGGCCAGAGCGGCGGGGGTATCCGGACCCTTCCGGCCATAACGGGAAGTGTCATCCTCTCCATTATAGTGCCACATGGGCTGCCCTCTGTATTGTAGCGGCTGAACCCCACACACTATGGAGATCGCCATTACCTCGATTATTGTAAGTCCGGACTGGGAGCATCTTTATCTTGCTCATGAGCTGGCGAACTTCTGCGCTGTCCTCCTCTTCCAGACTCTAAGGACGCCAACTGTGGTGTTTCTTCAGCGGAACGCTTGCAAATTCAGGAAGACCCTTTCGAACTGGGTCGGGAAGCGCGACGTCCTCAATATAGAACCATTCGTAAGGCCATTCTTCGGATGCCTTCCTTGGTGTGACGGACAGATATCCGGTATCAGCAATGCGCCATAGTTTGGCTCCGCCCACTTCAAATATGGATCCCTCATGATTACGCGGGACAAGGCAGAACAACTTCCTGCATAGCTCGAAGTGAGCCTCGATACCCAGGAATAATTCACATAAAGCGACGTAACCCGCGATGTGTAGAACAGAGGCAGGGGTGAAGTTGTGCAACTGGAGGCCATAATATTCTAGAAGCCCTCGGAGGAACGGATGAATGGGAAATCCAACCCCCCTCATTAGGTAGGGGACGAAACATACTCGTTTTCCCCCGGATGGATTGGGGAAGTCCTATGCCTGTATCTCTTTGTTGAAGGAATCTAGCCCCGCTCGAACGGGAACCAGATCTGCAGGGGGAAGAAATCCCTGCGTTTGCAGCTCCGTCAATTGACTGTGGGACACTGAACACCTCTCCCGCTGGCCTTTCTCTGGGCCGGAACGGGTGGAGGAGCTGGGGACGCTAGCCATGCTGGAATGGTTTCTCCCAAGAAGTTTCCAAGGGTTTCCTCTATATGGTGCTGAACGGATCTAGGATCCGATCTCTTTAATAGGCGCTCCCCTTGCATAGACGGGGTGTTATTTGCAAAATTACCCTGCCCTTCCGCCTTCGCTTGACGCGTGGGAGGCGAAGTTATTTGACGCACAGAAGCCGAGGGGAGTGACAGGGAACCAATGGCTGGATACATCACTTGGAGATAATTAAAGGAGGAACCCGCCTTGCAATGCTGAAGACATTTTGTGTGCCGAACACCTCGCTATTGAAGACTGGTTCGGGGGCTACCGAGGGATTCCTGGACTAAGGGGTCCTCGGGCGTCCGGCCTGTTATCTATTGGGTCGGACTGATGGGCTGTGAAGACATGAAGGCCGAAGACTATACCTGAGGCCGGATTGGACTCTCCTTGGCATGGAAGGCAAGCTTGGCGACCGACTATGAAGATTCCTTCTTATGTAACCGACTCTATGTAAACCCTAGATCCCCTCGGTGTCAATATAAACCGGAGGGGATAGTCCAGAAAGGAAACATTCATTACCATAGTCATATAGGCTAGGCTTCTAGGGTTTAGCCATCACGAACTCGTGGTAGATCAAATCTTGTAACACCCATATTCATCAATATCAATCAAGCAGGACGTAGGGTATTACCTCCATAGAGAGGGCCCGAACCTGGGTAAACATTGTGTCCCCTGTCTCCTGGACGCATAGTTCAGGACCCCCTACCCGAGATCTGCCGGTTTTGACACCGACATAGGTTATGCGCGGGCGAAGGGTTTCGGAAAAATTTCCAAAATTTGGCCCGTCAGTATATATAACCTGACCCTGTCGGTGTGACCAAGTGGAACAACTCGGTGGCACCGAGATGCAAAACTGCAGGCAGTTAGTGCAATTCGGTGTGACCGAAAGGTTCTAATCGGTTGCACCGAGATTGAAAACCTAGATCAACTAAGTGATCTCGATAGGACCGAAAAGGATGAATCGGTCAGACCAAAATGCACAAAGAGGTTTTGGAAGTTTAAGTCTATGATGAATCAGGAACTCCGAGTGCTCCTCACACAGAGTGGTTGGAATCTGACTTGATCAAACTTTGTGATGTAGCATGAATAGAGTTTGAGACGAGAAAAGCATAGATAGCTAGAGGGAGTTCTTAGGCATTCTTGTCCATCCATTTGGCAAAAGAGAAAAAACCAAACAATCAAAGCAACAAATGGATGTCCTCGAATGAGAAAAATATGCATTCAACATGCTCACACAATTAAAATGGCAAATGAAATATGTGACGAAGCATGCACAGACACTCTAGCATCTATCAAGCAATTGGCGATGACTAGGTCATCTATATATGAGTATATTGACTTAGGAGTCAAATGAGAACATTTGATCATAGGTCATACTCATCGTTTAAGCACAAGTGGGGTTACCACTTTTACATAGAGCATTGTTGTACTCACACCATTAGAGTTGCTTTAACTCAATTGATTAGAGTAAAGCTCCCCCTAGATGTGATATCCCCCCTAAGAGGGATCAACTAACCTTGGGTTTTGTCGATGATGACTTCATGTAGGTGTTGAAGATGTGGATGCTCAATGTTGATGTAGATCATCCGGAGCAATCCTTTGGAGTGAGTTGCACTTTCAATACCTACATGGGTTAGTACCACAAGGAAGAAACAAGGATATCCATAGACATAGAGTGATGTGTACACAAGATGATGTCCATGGAAGCATTAGGTTACCTTGTCCCTTTTCTTACCAACAAGAGGGTTTGTGTGACTCCTTGAACTAGTGCAAGATATGAAAGTTGTTTGCACTTGTCCTTGCCAAAATGATAAGAGTGACGTAGGTTGGCAGAGTCACCCTCAAGAACTCTCTAGTTCTTGTTCTTCGGGATCCACACCATCTTGATGGGAATCCTTGGGGTTGTAGTCGTACTTGAAGTAGAACTTGATGTAGTCTTGGGAATCCATTTGACCAAGGCCTTGGGTGCTTCCTCGAATGCATCAATCTCCTCTTGAAGCTTGTCCTTGCCTTTTTGCTTGTGGTCTTGTGGTGGAAGATCATCTTGAGCTTGTGTTCCTTTGAAAGAAGTAGGATCTTCTCTTGTTGAGGAACAAACTCTGTCTTGGGGTATTGATCTTCTTCCCACTCAACTCCATTGGCATTGTACTTTTGTTCAAAACCAACACCTTGATTCTTCCGGTGTCTTCCTTGCTTGCGTACAATTTCCTCAAATTGCTTACTTCCGGCAAGGCTCTTGTAAACACCTTTCTCTATAATTCCCTTCAATAAGCTATTTTCTTGCTCAAGTGTAACTTGGATAAGAGAATCATTAGTGGAATCAAGAGAGCTACTAGAAGCAACAACATTGGATTTAGCATGATTGTTGTTACTACTAGATGAAGAATCTTTCTTGTTCTTGTTGCTAGATTTAACTTGTGGCATGTAAGTAGACAAGAGTAAACACTTGGAAATGTAAGAAGAACTTTTCTTGCGAAGATCATCATTGATTGCCTTTAAAAACTCATGTTCTTGCTCAAGGTTGAGCTTTTCAAAGCGTAGCTTGTCATGAGTCTTTAAAAGTTCTCGATGATCTTCCAAGGTAGTTTCATGAGCTAACTTAAGAGTGTTTAGTTCTTTAGTTAGATGCTCAATATCCTTCTTATCATCGTCATTCGTTTTATCTTGATTATCATCATTAATAGCAAGCTCATCATAGTTTTCATAACTAGAGTTGTCAACAAGTAAATCATCATCTCCTAGCAAATCATCTTCATCACTATTGAAATCAACATACTCGGGGTGTGTCACCTTTGGACCTTTAGCCATGAAGCATCTCCCAATTCCTTCATTTTGTGAGTCAAATATGTCGTAGGAGTTGGTTGTCACAAGTGCTAGTCCGGCAACACCTTCATAATGAGTATATTCGAAGTCAGAGTGATAACTTCTTTCGGAGTGATTGTCAGAGTCGGAACCGGATACACATTTAACAACATGAGCTTGATGTCTTCTTTTTGTGTAGCTCCTTGATGACTTGTCCTTCCTTTCCGAGTCCTTGCTTCTCCGAGAGGGTATTCGTTCATAACGATCATCTCTAGTCCTTCTCTCTCTTGATGGTGATTCTTCTATTCTACTCCTTTTGGGAGAATCTTCTCTTCTTTTGTAGGGGGGCGTACATTCATTGGAGTAGTGTCAGGGTCTTCCACAATTGCAGAAATTACGCTCACGACTAGAAGATCTTTTGTCATTGTAGGACCTTGACTTGGAACTTCTTTCCTTGCTTCTACTCTTGTAGAACTTGTTGAAGTTCTTCACCATTAGACTCATTGAAGGTTTGCTTCTCACTTGATGATATGGGAGCATCACACGAGGCTTTGTAAGCACCACTTGACTTGTTGTGAAGCTCTTCCTTATCCTTGAGTGACATCTCATGAGCAACAATTCTTCCAATAACTTCCGTTGGCTTGAGATCTTTGTAATTGGGCATCATTTGGATCAATGTGCACACGGTATCATATTTTCCATCCAAGCCTCTTAGGATCTTCTTGATGATGAATCTATCGGTCATCTCTTCACTTCCTAAGCTGGAAATCTCATTTGTGATGACAGCAAGCCTAGAGTACATTTCAGTGATGCCTTCACCATCCTTCATTTTGAACTTGTCAAGCTAACTTTGAAGCACATCCAATTTGGATTCCTTGACAGATTCGGTACCTTCGTGCATATCAATCAAAGTATCCCAAATTTCCTTTGCATTCTCAAGACGGCTGATTTTGTTGAATTCTACGGGGCGTAATCCATTGAAGATAATATCACAAGCTTGAGCATTGTATTGTAGCATCTTCAACTCTTCCACGGTAGCTTCACGGTTTGGTTCTCTCTCATCGAAGAATTCACCTTGCAAGCCAATACACACAATAGCCCAAACGGCGGGGTTATGTCCAAGAATATGCATTTTCATCTTATGCTTCCAACTAGCAAAATTTATACCATCAAAGTAAGGACCTCTACGGTGGTAATTTCCCTCGCTAGATGCCATGCTCTCCTAGGTTGTGAAACCAAGGCTATGACCACCAAAAGCTATGGAAATCAAAGCAAATGGAGACCAAAGCTCTGATACCACTTGTAGGATCGAAAGTATGTCTAGAGGGAGGTGACTAGACTACTTGACCAAATAAAAATCTAGCCTTTTCCCAATTTTAGTTCTAGGCAGATTTTAGCAACTTAGCACAAGTCAAGCAATCAACCTACACATGCAATTCTAAGAGTATAGCAGCGGAAAGTAAAACAATTGCATATGAAGGTAAAGGGAGGAGTTTGGAGTGTGCAAACACAATTGGAGACATGGAGATTTTTGGCGTGGTTCCGATAGGTGGTGCTATCGTACATCCATGTTGATGGAGACTTCAACCCACGAAAGGCAACGGTTGCGCGAGTCCACGGAGGGCTCCACCCACGAAGGGTCCATGAAGAAGCAACCTTGTCTATCTCACCATGGCCGTCGCCCATCAAGGACTTGTCTCACTCGGGTAGATATTCACGAAGTAGGCGATCTCCTTGCCCTTGAAAACTCCTTGGTTCAACTCCACAATCTTGACGGAGGCTACCAAGTGACACCTAGCCAATCAAGGAGACACCACTCTCCAAGAGGTAACAAATGGTGTGTTGATGATGAACTCCTTGCTCTTATGCTTCAAATGATAGTCTCCCCAACACTCAACTCTCTCTCACAGGATTTGGATTTGGTGGAAAGATGATTTGAGTGGAAAGCAACTTGGGGAAGGCTAGAGATCAAGATTTATGTGGTTGGAGTGGAATATCTTGACCTCAACACAAGTGTAGGTGGTTCTCTCTCAGAAAATGTATGTTGGAAGTGTAGGCATGTTCTGATGGCTCTCTCTTCGAATGAAGAGTGGGTGGAGGGGTATAAATAGCCTCCACACAAAATCTAACCGTTACACACAAATCACCAAACTCGGTGGGACCGAATCCTGAAACTCGGTCAGACCAATTTAGTTCAAAATGTGAACGTTAGGATTTTCGATGGGACCGACATGTCAACTCAGTGGGACCGATTTTGTTAGGGTTAGGGCATAACGTAATCTCGGTGAGACCGATTACACAAACTCGGTGAGACCGATTTTGGTAATGGACTAACAGAGAGTTGGTCAGGCAAACTCGGTGGGACCGATTCGCTCATCTCGGTTGGACCGAAATGTTACGGAAGGGAAACAGAGAGTTTACATTGCAATCTCGGTGGGACCAATCGCTCATCTCGGTTTGACCGAAACGTTACAAACGAAAACAGAGAGATTACAATCCCATCTCGGTGAGACCGAAAAGACTAGGGTTTCTGGCAGTCGCTATGTCAACTGAACTCGGTGGCGCCGGATAGAAAGTTTCGGTGGGGCCGAGTTTGACTTTTGGTTTGGGACATATGTGGATGTGAGAAAGTAGTTGAGAACTTTGGAGCATATCACTAAGCACTTTGAGCAAGAAAGCCATTAGGCAACACCTCATCCCCTCTTAATAGTGTTGGCTTTTCCTATGGACTCAATGTGATCTTGGACCATTTAAAATGAAAATGATGTAGAGTCCTGAGCTTTGAGCTTGAGCCAATCTTTGTCCTTAGAATTTTGAGGGATCCACTTTTCTCATCCATGCCATGCCAATCATTGAGCTTTCCTGAAATGTTTATCTTTAAGTAGCATTAGCTCAATGAGTTATATGTTGTTAGGAATTACCAAAACCACCCAAGGATAGTTGCACTTTCAAACATCCTTCAAGCAGTTCACCTAACTTCTCATTGCATTTAGTTTTTCTCCTTTGTGGATCATTCATAAAGCATGTTGTTCATAGGTTGCTCGGCTTCTTGGCTGCAATTGGTCTTTGCACCGGCGCAACATGTCATCTTCTGTCATGTTAAAGCTAGCTACCATGGGAAGCTCTTCTTTGAAATGCTTCATATAGTTGCATTGAATTATCTTTTATCGTCCTTTTAGCATTACTTGTTGGACACATCCCAAGATCACTTGTTCTCCTAATCAGAGTTAGATTGACTCGACATCTATTTGTTAAAGCTGGCTACCGTGTGTATATCTTCTTTGAAATATTAACTATAGTTGCCTAGAATCATTTTCTACTATCATTTTGGCATTACTTGTTGGACACGTCTCAACATCATTTGTCTCTGAGTTTGAATCAGAATCATATTGATTTTTTATCTCTTGTTAAAGTTGGCTACAGTGGGAAGCTCTTTGAAATATTTACTATAGTTGCCTGGAATTATCCTCTACTGTCATTTTACCGCTACTTACTTATTAGACACATCTCAACATCACTTGTCTCCTAGTCAGAATCAGAATTAGATTGAATTGACCTGTCTTGTTAAAGGTGGCTACCATGAGAAGCCCTTCATTGAAATGCTTCATATAGTTGCATAGAATTATCTTTTACCGTACTTTTAGCATTACTTGTTGGACATGTCTCCGCATCACTTGTTTTCCAAATCGGAGTCGGGTTGATTTGGCATCTCTAATTAAAGCTGACTATCATGGGAATCCCATCTTTGAAATATTTAATATAGTTGTCTGGAGTTATCTTCTATTGTCATTTTAGCAGTACTTATTCGACACATCTCAACATCACTGGTCTCCGAGTCGAAGTCGATCAAATTGATTTGGCATCTCTTTTTAAGTTGGCTACTTTGGGAAGCTCTTCTTTGAAATATTTACTATAGTTCCCTAGAATTAACTCTACTTCCATTTTAGAATTACTTACTTATTAGACACGTCTCAACATCACTGGGCTCAGAGTCGGAAACATAATAAGATTGATTTGGCATGTCTTGTTAAAGCTTGCTACCATGGGAAGCTCTTCTTTGAAATGCTTCATATAGTCACATGGAATTATGTTTTACCATTTTTAGCATTACTTGTTGGACACGTCTCAGCATCACTTGTCCTCCTAATCGAAATCGGATTGATTTGGCATCTCTTTCTAAGGCCCTGTTTGGTTCAGCTTTTATCGACGGACCCCGCTGCCGCGCAGCAGAATCTGAACCAAAGGGAGAACCCAGCAGAATCCGATTTCAGAAATCCGCTGCCAAAATCTGAACCAAAAGCGGAAGCAGCCCAGGACGTGCTTTCTAAAATCTGATTCCGCTGCGGGCCAAAATCTGAAAAAGCTGTATCAGCTGGTTTGCCAAATGACCTACATCTTTTTTAAATCAGATTTTCCACAGCTATTTTTCCACAGCAGATTTTTCACAGCTGCTTTTAGAAATTCACAGCCAAACCAAACAGGGCCTAAAGCTGGCTGCCATGGGAAGCTCTTCTTTGAAATATGTACTATAGTTTCTTGAAATTATTTTTCTACGGCCATTTTAACGCTACTTATTGGACACATCTCAACATCGGTGGTCTCCGAGTCAAAATCGGAATCAGATTTATTTGGCATCTCTTGTTAAAGCAGGCTACCATGGGAAGCTCTTCTTTCGAATATTTAATATATAGTTGCCTGGAATTATCTTCTACTGTCATTTTAGCATTACTTACTTATTAGACATTTCTCAACATCATAGGTCTTCGAGTCGGAATCGGAATCAGATTGATTTGGCATCTCTTGTTAAAGTTGGCTACCATGGGAAGCTCTTATTTGAAATGATACAAATAGTCGCATGAAATTATATTTTACCATCTTTTTAGCATTACTTGTTGGACACATGCATCACTTGTTCTCCGAATCGGAGTCCGATTGATTTGTCATCTGTTGTTAAAGCTGGCTATCATAGGAAGCTCTTCTTTGAAATCTTTACTATAGTTGCATGGAATTATCTTCTACTAGCATTACTTATTGGACATGTCCCAACATGACTGGTCTCCGAGTCGGAATCGGAATCAGATAGATTTGGTATCTCTTGTTAAAGTTGGCTATTGTTGGAAGCTCTTCTTTGAAATGCTTCATTTAGTCACATGGAATTATCGATTACTGTCCTTTTAGCACTACTTTTTTGGCATGTCTTAGCATCGGCTGGTCTCCGAATCGGAACCGGATTGATTCGGTATCTCCGCTAAAGCTGGCTACCATGGGGAACTCTTCCTTGATATCCTTACTATAGCGGCCTGAAATATTTGGAAAGAGAGATAATCATCTATTTTAAGGTGTTCAACCAACCAAATAGCATCGATGGCTAGGACCAATGCAAATCTTCTAATTCTATGGTCTGTGGTGCTGCAATACCTTAACAACTACTCCATGGTAGTGTATTTTTTCCTTTAGAAGACTCTCTACAACCTTTTTCTTTCTACCCCGAGGTGGTGGTGAAACACCCTACCATGACACTAGCTCAGGTAAAAAAAGCTCAGTGGTTTTGCCAGAAATGAGATTCCTGCTCCCTGCTTCGTTTGTTCTTTGTTTCTTTTTTTAGCAAAACTTTGCAAAGCAATGTGACAGACCACGGGACCTTGTGAACTTGGGGTAATCAGACTGTTGGCCCAAGGCCATCGCAGTTCACTCACACTCACGTAGTACCCCTCGCCCTTTCACGTGCCCCGCATTTAGGTTTAGGCCCAACTCGCCAACGCCCTCGATGCGCTCCGGGAAAAACACCGCAGCACCACCGGTCCACCACCACCACCTTCCATATGCAAACACGCTCTTCATGGGACACCCCGAAGCAGCGGACTGCACCGCATGCCCGATCCTCGGATGCCGAATGCGAACAGAAACTGAAATTCGCAATTAATTTCGCAAAATCCTCAACACACAGCCAGCACGCGGCGAGGCCCGCGTTTACGGTTTCGAAGTGGCAAAATTTTCACTCACCCTTGAAATGGACGAAATTTCGGGACTTTTGTAAATTTTAAAAATGGTTTCGGACAAATCACCGAAATTTTGTTTGAATTCAAATAATTTTAAATTTAAACATGTAAATAAAAGAGTATGTAGCACATAGTTAACTAAGTTGCATGTCTAACCTGATGGTTGGTCCGTATATTTTTTTTGCTAAAAATGTATATTCGGTGCAAAAATAAACAAAATGTTTCAGCAACATGATTTGAACTCTGGTCCAAACAATGTGAAGAAAAATGTCCTACCAGTACACCAATGAAACCCACGTTAATAAAAACTGATCCATGTTGTTTTTTACATAGAAATTCAAACCATACGAATTTTTTTGAATGAAAGGCAAAACTTTCGATCACCCTAAAAATTGTCGAAATTTCGGGAAATTTTGACCAAATTTTAAACATGGGGCTAGGCTAAGGACAGATTGGAAGCGATTAATTGCTTCCAACCCGATCCCGACGGCGAAGGCCGTCGCACCCCCAGAAACCCAACCCCTCCTTCGCTATAAATACCTGTCCATCTCGCGTCCCTCTTCCATACCTTTTCCTCCTCACTCCCCAGTCAAATCTTTCTACTCGGCTGCACTAACCTAGGGTTTAGTCCAGCGGCCAGCAGCTAGCTAGCGATGGAGGGGGAGATCCACGGCGCCGCCAACGCCTTCAACAGCGCCCCGACATGCCGCTCGGGGGAGGACGTCATCGTCCTGTCCTCGGCGACGGCAAGGCCACCGCGGTCGGTGGAGGCGGTGGTGCTGGTGGACGCAGAGGGGGAGGGGCAGGGGCTGCACATGGAGTTGGAGGCACCGTCGGAGAAGCTCTACTTCAAGACCAGGCTCTGCGAAAAGTATGAGGCCACCGGCCGCTGCATGTACGAGGACGGTTGTACCTTCGAGCACCGCCGCGCCGAGCTTCGCCCGCCGGTCCCCCCTGTCGGCGGCGGTAGGGTTGTCAACGGCGGCGGCAAGGTGTGCTTCAACTTCAGGGACATGGGCACCTGCCATTTCGCGGACAGGTGCGCCTTCCCCCACACCGCGCCATCAGGTACGCCCGCTCCCTAAGCTACCCACCTAGATCGCGCACGTGTGCATGGCCGATGGGGTCTCAACATGACTGGTCTCTGAGTCGGACTCGGAATCAGATCGATTTGGTATCTCTTGTTAAAGTTGGCTATCGTTGGGAGCTCTTCTTTGAAATGCTTCATTTAGTCACATGGAATTATCTATTATTGTCCTTTTAGAATTACTTGTTTGACATGTCTTAGCATCAGCTGGTCTCCGAATCGGAACCGGATTGATTCGGTATCTCCGCTAAAGCTGGCTACCATGGGAAACTCTTCTTTGATATCCTTACTATAGCCGCCTGAAATATTTCGAAAGAGAGATAATCATCTATTTTATGTTGTTCGACCAACCAAATAGCATCGATATATTTTGAAAGAGAGATAATCATCTATTTTAAGTTGTTCAACCAACCAAATAGCATCGATGGCTGGGACCAAGGCAAATCTTCTACATCTACGGTTTGGGGTGTGCTGCAATACCTTGACAACTACACCATGGTAGTATATTTTTTCTTTAGCACTCTCTTTAACCTTTTTCCTTTCTACCCCAAGGTGGTGGTGAAACACCCTACCGTGTCACTAGCTCTGGTAAAAAAAATCTCACTGGATTTGCCACAAATGAGATTCCACAGCGTGCTTGGTTTGTTCCTTGTTTCTTTTTTTTTAGCGAAACTTTTTTTTTAGCGAAACTTGCACTCTGCTGTGCTTTGCAAAGCAATGTGAAACACCACAGGGCCTTGTGAACTTTGGGCAGTGGAGCTACCGATCTGAGGACCATTCAACACGGGCCCAATGCCATCGAAATTCACACTCACACATAGTAGCAGCCTTCTTCGCTCTGCGTTTAGGCCCAACTCGTCGACGCAGGAGCACCACCACCATCACCTTCCGGACGCATGCACACTCTCCACGGGACACCCCGAAGCAGCGGACGACTGCACCGCGCGCCCGATCTCGGATGCTGAATGCAAACCGAAACTGAAATTCCCGATTAATTTCGCACAAAATCCTCAGCGCACAGCCAGCAGCGGCCAGGCTAAGCACAGATTGGAAGCGATTAATTGCTCCCAACCCGATCCCGAGGGCGGAGGCCGGCGCACCCCCAGAAACCGAGCCCCTCCGTCGCTATAAATTCATGTCATCTCGCAGTCCCTCTCCACACCTGCTCCTCCTCACTCCTCTAGACAAATCTTTCTACTCGGCTGCGCTAACCTAGGGTTTAGTCCGCCAGCCAGTAGCTAGCGATGGAGGGGGAGAGCCACGCCGCCGCCAACGCCTTCAACGGCGCCCCGACCCGCCGCTCGGGGGAGGACGTCATCGTCCTGTCCTCGGCGACGGCGAGGCCGCCGCGGTCGGTGGAGGCGGTGGTGCTGGTGGACGCGGAGGGGGAGGGGCAGGGGCAGGGGCCGCACATGGAGATGGAGGCGCCGCCGGAGAAGCTGTACTTCAAGACCAGGCTCTGCGACAAGTACGAGGACACCGGCCGCTGCATGTACGAGGACAGTTGCACCTACGCGCACGGCCGCGCCGAGCTTCGCCCGCCGGTCCCCCCTGTCGGCGGCTTCGCCGTCGCCGGCGGCGGCAGGGTTGTCAACGGCGGCGGCAAGGTGTGCTTCAACTTCAGGGACACGGGCACCTGCCATTTCGGGGACAGGTGCGCCTTCCCCCACGCGGCACCATCAGGTACGCCCCGCTCCCTAAGCTACCCACCTAGATCGCGCACGTGTGCATGGCCGATGGGGTCCGGATCTCACGAAACATGCCCTCGATTTTCTTGTCAGGTCACGCGATTCGCCTCACCGGGGACCAGAAGGTGCTGACATCCCCAGGGCCGCGCTACGCCGCCCCGGGCACCGCCAGGGCGTACCCGTACCCGCCGGTGATAACCCCGGCCACGCGTGATCGTCTTGCCCAGATGACCGAGGAGAACGGTGGCAAAAAGCCCAACAGGCTGATGCTCATGAGCCAACGGAAGATCGGCGGCATCTACGGCGACTGGCCGGAGCAGAAGGAGCAGGAGGAGTGAGACCGATCGATCAGCCGTCCACCCACCATGGTCGCATACCCATATAGTAGATGATTGACATTGCTGATACATAGCAACAAAACAAAAAGGGGACGGGTTGATCTTGTCTGAAAGTGAATAAATTTACCATGGTGGTATTTATCTTTTTTGTTTAGTAGCATGGTGGTATTTATCTGCGTTGTGTAATTCCAACTGTTGTAGTGCATGCAAATCCTATGTACTGTAATTCGTATGAATAAACCAATGTCGTTGTATTATATCATCATCTTTTTTTATCAGTGTGGAAAGAATACTATTCAATCAGCACCTGCAGTGTCATACATAAGACGTCGGGTCTAGCTAAGAGCCGCAAATGGCGCCCCAAATCAAGATTAACAGCGGCCTTCGCGAGTTCATGTGTCTCCCAGTTTTAATTTCTCTCTTCTTTCATGCCTGAACTTTACTGCAGCAAACTCCTCCGCCTTCTTCTTTATATCTGATATAATCTCTGCACTTTGTCCAAGGTAAAGGCCCCTCAGATGGTTGATAGTAGATAAGCAATCAGTAACAACCTGCACCTTGTTGATATATACTTCCTCTGTTCCAAAATAGATGACCCAACTTTATACTAACTTTACTAAAGTTAGTATAAAGTTGGATCATCTATTTTGAAACGGAGGGAGTATATCTGATGCTAGCGCAAAAGCTTCGCTAAATGCCATAGCATCCAGCGTCTCGGCCTGAACCAAATCCTGAAGCACAACCGCAGATGAGCCTTGATAGTGATCCAGTTCATCGCGGCAGATGACAGCAATGCATCCTCTGTAATTATTTTTTGAGATAGCAGCATCAACCATCAGCTTAAAGTGTCCCTCCAGGCTCCAGAGGCAGAGTCCAGGTTTTCCTTCTGTCCCTGTAGGTTGTTGTACTACAGTGGAGGTCGCCGTCCCGGCAGGCCGGCAAGGAATTAAGGCAAGGTCTGCAAGGAATTTCTGAATGAAGCTGAAAGTCGACAGCGGCGAATGAAATTCTTGCTCACGTATGGCCTTCCTCCTAGCCCACCATATTGACCATAAAGTCACCAGCAGCAAAACGAAGTCATCTTCCTTCAATGAGTCCATCATCACCATGAGCCAAAGCCTAGCGTCAGGGATGTTGCAAGCAATTACTATAGCCATATTACAGTCTATCAGAGCATGTCGCCATGTGTCTAAGAGTCGCCATCTGTTTGTGCTCTCGGTGGGCTTTTACGGCCCATTGGGCCCCTGTTTCTCGCTCAATGGCTTACAGTACAGACTACAGAGAGAGATATGCGGATCTGTTCATTTGCAGGGGGCTGGATCCCAGGGGCAGAGTTGCGGTCCTCCATAGCTGACGGGGAAGAAGCATGGGATCTGGAGCAGGAGCCCTGCTGGCGCTTGTGGCAGCATGTCTAGCGCTTGCCCCGCCCTGCGCTCTGGCTTCTTCTCGCAAGTAAGCTCCTCTTCCTCTTCATCCATCTGATGTGCCTGTGAGGATCTCTGGTTGGATTTGGGTAACCAGGCCCCACAAGGCCAGGATGTCTTTCTATTTCGGGATCAACTGTGTCTGCCCGCTTTGATTCAGTTTCTAGGATTGGATCTTTGTTGAGTTATGGTTCGATTTGTTCAGTAGTTGATGTGGGTAGCTTTGTTTCTGCAATAGTAAATGCAGGGCCAACAACCCATGAAGTCAAGTCCCCCAACCCTGCCTATTGATTTGTAGTCTTGGTCACAGTCTTGCCTCTGCAATAGCAGAGTCCTCACCATGTTGTGTTAATGGGTGAGATGGTCAACTGACACTTAGGTTTGTTTGTTGGCTTGAAGTTTGAGTGAAATTCTTGGATGGAGATACAGTATACACCATCAACTTTAGTCTTATCAATTACTCCCTCCGTTCGGAATTACTTGTCTCGGATATGGATGTATCTAGAAGATACATCCATATCCGAGACAAGTAATTCCGAACGGAGGGAGTACCACTCAAGTAGGATGCCAGTTTAACATCAGCTACAGAAAGGGGCAAGTCAATTCTAATGAGGAAGTATTACAAACTTTTCTCGGACACGCGGCAAATGCCTGTGGCCTCTTTCGCGCCAAATATCTGTGCCTTTTTTTCAGTTGAGAGACAGCCATGAGGCACCCCCTATGAAGCACAGCGCTCGAACGCTGGTGGTGGGCTGGCTGTGCACCCGCGCACATGTGCTTCTATCGAACTGACATTAGGTTACTTGTTGGCTTGAAGCTTGAGTGAAATACTTTGATGATCACACAGTTTAGCTTGCCGATTTAGTCTTATCAATTGCCACTGAAGTAGAATGCAAATTTAGCATCAGCTACAGAAAGAGCCAAGTCAATTCTAGTGAGAAAGTAAATTACCTTTTTTACTCGAATGTGCACCAAATGTTTGTGGCTTTTTAAATTAGAAATAACCATGAGGCACCCCCTGCGGAGCACAGGGCTCGAACGCGGGTGGTAGGCTGGGCGTGCACCCGCACACGTGCTTCTAGCCAATTGGTCGACGCCCAGTTCCCGAAAGTAAATTACAATTATATGATGTTCCCTCATGGAAGATATTAATGTGCAATCCAATCATTACCCTTTTCAGGTTTGGTCTGGATATTGCGCAACCAAAATTACTGAACGCCACAAATGGTTCATTTACTCCAAGCTCACATGTTGATTTTGACCCTTCAAAATCAAAGCGACTCTCGTGGCATCCAAGGTTTGTCTCGTCACCTCATTATGATGTGTACCTTTATTGCTGGACCATAAACAACATCTCATTTGATTTTCTTCTGTACTGGCAGTTAAGCATTTGTTACCATGAGTTTGTGGTGCATTTTCTATAAAAAAAATTGTGTGGCGCATGAAAGATCTTCTGTAATTAACTACTTATACTCTTATAGTTGTGTATGTACTCAGATGCTCACTTCTTTTTATGTGGACAAATCCCAAGTTTCTTTCCTTAATTTAGGGTCTTCTTGTATGAAGGTTTTCTCTCTCACATGGAGTGTGACCACTTAGTATCTATGGTAATTTTCCCATCAACCGTATCACAGCTCAGTCCTTGTATTCAGGTTATTTATAAAAAAACAACTTGCATCATGTTATTGAAGGTCATGTTTTCATTCTTGCAGGCACATGGTAAGATAGGGTCATCTGTACTTGTTAATGATGGTGCTACAAATATTTCCCAGAACAATATTGATGCAGGCCTCATATTTCGCCTGGCTGATAGCAAAGTGAGCATACATACTGCTTTCATGATATTTTCATGACTGGCTCTTTGCTAACCATGCAGAAAATGTAGACAGAGAAAAATAAAATTAAACAAACCTTGAATCCCTCTATTTAACAATCTTCTACCATATCATCTGTAAGTTAATGCTTAGCTGTGTGTTACCTGTGAATAAACAGACATGTAACTAAATGAGGTCAGAGTTATTGTTTTTCTTGATATTGCAATCTGTGAAGAAAGTGCGCATTCTTTTGGATATATAGTAGTAGATGTCAAACTTTTATAAATTGAGGTATATCAAATTAGGGTCTACTACTACTAAGCCCTGGACTGTTCTACTTCTAAAAATTGATGTTTTGTACTCCTTTTGAAGGACATAGTTGTTTCGAAGATTGAAGATAGGATATCATTATGGAGTTTTATTCCAAAAGGTATCGCTTGTTCCTTGCAATTACTCTTCTGTAATTCTGTGTAATCTTGCTTGCTAGGTGTCTGGCTGTTGACATTCTTAGTGGTCTCAGAGCATGGGGAGAGCATGCAGATTTTGAAGTATGGAGCAAACCAAAGTGACCCTAACAAGGAAGAAACTCAATCGAGCAGTGGTGCCAATAGGCTTGTGACCATTTTGATGTATCTTTCTGATATCAAGCAAGGTGGTGAAACTGTTTTCCCCAGATCTGAGGTAATTACATTATCACACAGTCTTGCTTGTGAAAAGAAGTCCTTATCATAAAAAAAAAAGTCCTTATCAGAATGACTAGTCACACTGACATTGTTATGTAGTTTCCTTGACTGAAAAGTGAAAAGGAGATAATAATCTGTATATAATATATGTGCGCAGCTGAAGGATACTCAAGCCAAGGAAGGGACACCTTCTGAATGTGCTGGTTATGCAGTGAAACCTGTCAAGGGCAACACAGTTCTGCTGTTCAATTCAAGGCCTGGCGGAGTCGCCGACAAGGACAGTCAGTACGAGTTCTGTCCTGTCGTCGAAGGGGAGAAATGGCTTGCCATAAAACATATGTATGCAAGCAAGATCGATAAATCAAAACCTTCGCCGGCATCCGAGGATGATGATTGCACCGATGAAGATGGTAACTGTGTCAGTTGGGCCGCTGCCGGCGAATGCGACAAGAATCCTGTGTTTATGATTGGCAGTTCAGACTACTATGGCACTTGCAGGAAGAGCTGCCATGCGTGCTAGATTTTTTTTTGTTTTCGTGCATTGCCCTTAGGGATGTCTCTTAGCATTTTCGTTGTTTAATACAGGCATTGGTGTTGTAAGTGGAAAATGATTCAGCAAACTGTGCAATGCCCGCAGATAATCTTTACTCTTGTCAGGAATGTAGTAAGTACATAGGTATTGGATTGGCTACTCTTATAAAGTTATGAAAAATGATTCTGACCTCATCTTGTTCTGTCAGACAATGCCTGCATGCATAATCACACTTGTCTGCATCTTTGCAATCCAGCAACTTTTCGGGTACATGGATAATTTTGGGCCTAACATGTTTTTGGCTTGAACATTTATAACGTGTGTGGACTCTTATATGATCATATCTACTGTAAGAATACTCATCTAGCATTATAGGGCAAATAATACTTCCTAAACTCAAAAGTAGCTGGTTTTTCCCCCTGCATATCCAAGCTATCGGTTTTATGTAGCTTTGCAATGGTGAACTTTGGCTCTTGCGTAGAACTGTTGGCTGTTGGAAGTATGGTTGCAGGAATCATCATGCCACAGAGCAAAGTCTATTGATATAAACTGGAGTACATTCTACAACTGTGTTTGCTACCTAATGTTTCAGGTAATATACAGTAAATTCTATTTTCGGAGAACATAGTCGTTGTAGTATAGTGGTAAGTATTCCCGCCTGTCACGCGGGTGACCCGGGCAACGGCGTAATTTTTATCTTCTGCCCCCCTTCTTTGGTCACTGACCGCTGAAATTAGTTCCATGGATTATCTTCTGACCCCCTTCTTTGTATTTATCTTCTGCCCCCCTTCGTTGTATTCCTTTGGTCACTGACCGCTGAAATTAGTTCCATGGATTATCTTCTGGCCCCCTTCTTTGTATTCCTTTGGTCAGTGACCGTTGAAATTAGTTCCATGGATTATGACCGCCAGTTGAAGTGTTTGAACCTTCTTCTTTTTCTTTGAGGGGAAAAGTGTTGAACCTTCTAAAGCTGGCATCGTTTACAAGATGCCCCACGACTCTCGAGCAAACGAATTGATTTTTGGGAGAGTCAGCCTCCAGCAGATACGGCTGTAAATTTTTAGGGGTATAACGACTCTTTATTCAAGCAAATTCAACGAAATCGTTACAATACCATATGGTTGAAAGAACCATACATACCTGCCAAAGCCTATACTATCGGCCTCAAAGTTTCTTGACCTTCTCTCATGTATAAATTTATACTCCAAAAACTCTTCAGAAGTAGCTCGAATTTCTTGAATAATAGCTGCATGTTTCCCACCTTGGTTTGCTTCAATCTCCTTGACCAAGCAAAATCAACAGAATCGTTACAATACCATATGGTTGAAAGAACCATACATGCCTGCCAAAGCCTATACTATCGGCCTCAAAGTTTCTAGACCTTCTCTCATGTATAAATTTACACTCCAAAAACTCTCCAGAAATAGCTCGAATTTCTTGAATAACAACTGCTTCAATCTCCTTGACCACCATGGCGTTGTCCGAAGAAATAATAACCCGAGTGATATCAAATCAAGTGATAATGCCAAACCCTCGCGGTAAACCAGTGCTTCTTAAGTTGATACATCTGTCATGCCCATAAAAGTAATTGATGAAGAGCCCAAGCAGTTACCGAGATGATCCCGACAAATCGCAATTGCTGCTCCTCTATCTCCATATCTCCCCACTGCTTTGTCTAAAATCAGCAAATCCCTACTCATATATAGCTTTCCTACATGCACACCACACTGCCCATAAGGTTACTATCGTCTCTTTGAAATCCTCCTACTGCAACGAATCATGCATAGTGGCTAGCCATAGTTTTGCATTTGTAAGCCTTGTCACTATCATATGTTCCACCATATCATCCTTGCTAGGGCCCAAACTGACATGTCCATAGAACATTCGACTAGCGCATGCTTCCATGAATTACACATGCCACATAAAGGATAGTACGGAGTGTTAGCTATGTTCCTGTGATTCAGAACGTCCAAGGTATGAATTGAGTGTTGTGCTAGATGCCACAAGAACACTTTAAGTTTTGCAGGAACTGAGGCTCCCCACAAATCAGACCATTATTTCGAAGCTGACACATGGTCTGAAGAAACCGCACTGCCTTCTAGCCAACCCTCCCTTGCGATTTTCATATTTATCAACATGTACAATATACGGAATGAACAAGAAAACATCCATTTTTTTCTCAAAAGCCCACAACCAAAAATCTGGTATATTCCACAATAGGAATTCCCAAAATCAAAGTGACATCCATGGTAAAAATGTATTTCTCACCCGTTCTTCCCACCATGTGGCCATAGTCTCATCAATGAGGTTCAAAACAATAAAGACATTATTATAGGCCTCGTAGAAAATTTTCCCTTGGTAACTAGTTATGATTCCAAATTCTCGTGCTGGTTCCATATCACCAATCCGCCTAATAAGACCTTGGACTAGAACATCCCTTCCTTCAATAATTAGTCTCCAAATCTGTGAAGGATGAGAGCCCAAAGTTGCATTCAAAATAGAGGTTTCGGGAAAATAAACTGATTTGAGAATTCATGCACTCAAAGAATTAGGCTCTTGTAGTATCCTCCATGCTTTCCTGGCCGGGAGGGCCAAATTTAAAATCTCCAGATCTCGAAAGCCCATGTCACCCAAATATTTAGGTCTCATCATAATATCCCATAAGACCCAAGCTACCTTCCTTCTTCCATGTTTTACTCCCCACCAGAATTTCCCGATTAACGAATTTAAGCATTCACATAGCCCAAATGGGAGTTTGAGACATCCCACAAAATATATTGGAATAGCCTGCATGACTGATTTAATCAATACTTCCTCCCCTCCCATAGACAAAAGCTTCTCAAGCCATCCTTGAATTTTATTCCACATTTTTTTTGACACCTGAAACAGTAGGAGAGGCTCCTACTGTATGTATTAAATTAAAGTATCAAAAAAGTTCTTACAAAGTCATAACCTTACATCCATGGCCATTGTAAATATAAAGTAGAATTAGGAAACCAAGGTAAGTACTGGACTAGGGTAAAACAAAGGATTGGGCAAAAGAGGAGATAAATTGTCTGTGTTTCTCTTTGGCTCTATGTATGAGTAGAGAGAAGTCCTCTTTGAATCTTCTTGCCCATGAGCCAACAGTGGGGTCTATCCTTCGGAAGTGCTTGTTATTTCTTTCTTTCCACAGACTTCGGGAGGCATATAAAAAGATCTCCATAAACATTGGGTTGTTCCATACTGTCTTTGCTTCCTTGATCCAATTGAGACAATATCCATTAGTTGTCCAGTGGATGTTCAAGGTATCCCAACAAGTCACACTGAAATGACAAGTAAAGATCATGTGCCTCGGTGCTGCCACACAGGATGCAACCATGATTGTCACCAATGTTATAGTGCCTTCTCTTAAGCATGTTTGTATTCGGACGATCTGAGAGTAGTAGCCAACCAAAAACCTTGATTTTCATTGTGGCCGAAGATTTCTAGAGCCATTTGTAACTATTGTGTGCAGTGACCTCCCGAAAATAGAATTTGTAATATCTTTTTGCAGTGTAGATCTCAGAGCCCCACTCATATACCCAAGAGTCCATGTCCTCTCCCGCATCATTGCCAACGTGTGCTGTGATCTCCTGGATATCGCGCAACTCATTGTGGGCTTGCATGGAGAGGGGAAGGTGAAAGGTTTCATTGAGGTTGGTGCAGCCAAGGAAATCCAGGACCGAAATATCTTCAAGTTTAGCATAAGAAAACGCACGGGGATGTGAATATGCAAGAACATCAGCCAACCAGAGATCTTTCCACATAAGCGCAGTATCTCCTCTGCGAACGATCACATGCGAGATGCCTCTATAGATCGGAGTAAGTTTGAGCACATCTTTCCACCAGAACGAACCGCATGGGACTGAGGCATGTGGGATTTTTTCGGTGTAATATGTGGACCAAATCAAATCAACCCACGGTAGATCCCAATGGTTATAGAACTTGTGTAGGTATTTCATGAGCAAAGCATCACTTTGAGTTTGTAAATCAAGCACCCCGAGACGTCCACACTCCTTGGGTCTGCAAACCATTTGCCATGAAGCTAAAGAGTTGCACTTGTCCCCATCACCAGTCTTCTTAGTCCAAAGGCATTGCCTTCTGATTTTATCCAGTAGATCAATAATCTTCTGTGGCAGTCTGAGGGTGCAGAGCGCAAAGATGATAAGGGATGTGATGACTGAGTTGAGAAGTGACAGTTTCCCTCCATAGGAGATCATTGACAACGTTGAGGATAGTCTTCGTTGAACTCCACAGATTAAAGGCATGAGATCCTGCACCGAAGATTTTGTAGTGCCCATTGGTAACCCAAGATAGGTAAAAGGTAGCTTGCCCATCACACAGCCAAAGATTTGAGCAATATGTTGAGCGGTTGCAGCATCACAATTCATGGGCACAAGAGTTGACTTGTGGAAATTGATCTTTAGCCCAATAGAAGTTGCATAATCGGTGAGGATATTTTTGACAAGAGTAGCTTGGTCTGGACACGCCGGTAACAAAATGATAGTGTCGTTAGAGTATTGGATCACCGGGTAATCAAATTGGTTGGGACGGTGGAAGGGCAGGTAAAGTTCATTTCTCCGAAAGGAGCCATTAATCGCAGCCTGCAATAAATCTGCCGCCAAGACAAAGATTAAAGGGGACAGCGGATCACCTTGTCGTACCCCACAGATGCAATTAAACTGTCTGCCCAGGACGCCATTAAGTAGCACCGAAGATTTGGTAGAGGAAAAAATGGTTTTGATCCACCCCAACCATTTATCATTGAAGCCCATGTGCTTCATGATATCCAACATAGCCTCATGATCAATGGTATCAAACGCTTTTGCAAAATCCAATTTGAGAATAACTATGGGATTTTTAGAAGCTTGGCACTGATGTATGTATTCAAACGCCCATGCAAGGCAATCCTGGATAGACCTCTTTTTCAAGAAACCATACTGGTTACAGTGTATGATCTTCAGAATGATTTTTTGAAGCCGATTAGCTAAGAGTTTTGTGATGACTTTGAGACAACAATTTAACAGTGTAATCGGTCGAAAGTCATTAAGTCCTTGAGGGGCGGCAACTTTGGGAATGAGGGTGATGAATCCATCATTAATGCTCTCCAGGTTTAGGCCACCATCAAAAAACTGATCATAGAGAGCATAAAAATCTTCCTTAATATGCCAACAAGATTTGAGGAAAGCACCATTGAACCCATCAGGACCCGGTGCCCTCTTCGCTGTCATTTCTTTGATGACTAGATCAATCTCTTGTCTAGTAAAAGGCACCGTTAGGTCGTCCAGCCCCTCAATTCGCTTGATGATGGAGGGAAGATTAAATTTCATCTGATGTTTAGAAGAGGTCCCTAGTCTTTCTTTGAAAGAGTGATAAATGACAGATTCTTTGCTTGCATGATCATCAATTATGGTTCCATCCTGCAAAGTTAAAGAGGCAATATTGTTTCTTCTGTATCGTTCGGAAGCCATAGCTTGAAATTTTTTTGGAATTCTCATCTCCAAATCGAACCCACCGGATTGTGCATCGTTTCTTCCAATATTGTTGCTGATATGATAGTAATCGTAGAATGTGGGCCTTGAGTATGGTCCTAAAGTTTGCCTCAGGAATGGTCAGGTGCCTTCTATTCTCAATCGTGTCCAATTCTGCTAGAGCTTTGTTGGAGTTATCAATGGCTATAGAGAGGTGGGAAATGTTCTTACTCCAATTCTTCAGACAGTACCATAAGTGCTTGAATTTTCTACAAAGAATGGTTGCACTATTGGTTGATCGTATTGGCTTATCCCAAGCAGACTGCACAATGTCCATAAAACCAGGGTGTTGTATCTAAAAAGGTTCAAAACGAAAGAGTTTACTCCTTGGAATAGAGGTTTCAATTGTGACCACACATGGGATGTGATCAGACACTGGCTTACCCAAGGGTTTAACAATGGTGTTAGGGTAAGAATTAGTCCAATTACAAGAGGTGAAAAACCAATCTAGTTGCTCCAAAAGTGGATCATGTTGCATATTGCTCCAGGTAAAAGTGCGGCCTTTTATTGGTAGTTCAACAAGACATTGTGTTCTTATGAAATCGTTGAACGTGACCATGTCATTAATGCTCCCGCCCGGCTTGTTACGATTGTCGGGGCTGCGGATATAGTTGAAGCCGCCGAGAAGAAGCCAATCTTCGTTGGCTAGGATGTTTAATGAGAAAAGCCAATTAGTGTAATTAATGCGCGATTCTCCTTGACATGGGCCATAAATATTCACAAGTGTCCAAGATTGTGATGATTGTGTGGACTGAAATTTAATCACAAGAGCAAAGTCTTCAGAAGCAATGACCGAACCAGTGAATACCGAACTGTTCCAGATAGTAACAATTCCACCCAAAGCCCCATGCGAAGGAACAAATGCAAATTGGTCAAAACGACGGGGACAACAAGATTTGATAAAAGCGTGGTCGATCATAGGCTTCTTAGTTTCTTGCAAACATAAAACAGAACATCCACTAGCATTGATAGCATTAGAGAGAGCTAATTGTTTATCACCAGAGTTTAACCGACGAATGTTCCAACAAAGCACATTCCAATTAACCAAAAGACCCATTTAAGCTAGTAAACCCGAAGATTAAGACGAGGACGAAGGACCCGCCTCCTTGGACTCCAAGAGTGCAGCTTCAATGAGTTCTTCAGCCGGGATGTCACATTTGAGGACGCCCACCTGTTGGATTACCTGAATGGGTGTGGTAGGAGGTATCTCCTGAGCATCATCATTGTCTAGCTCCGTGATGATCACCGAGGAAGCAGCAGCAGGCGTGTGGCGCGGCTTGACCTTGGACAGTTTCTTCTTTGTATCAGATAGTGCATGAACCCGAAAACCATCATATTTATTCGATCTAGCACTGCGACGAAGAGTGATCTCACATTCAGGCACCTGCACTTTTCCATGATGTGAGGGGGCGCTGACCTCAGTCAGAAGACCATCAGAAGGAGGTAGAGCCAGAGAGCTGGAGTTGGCCGGAAGCAGAGCCGAATCTTCAGCAGGGATAGACCATGAATGAACCATAGAGAGGCATTCCTCATTGTTCCTAGTGATCTGATGCCCAGCAGAAATCACGAGTGAATCATTGCTGCGATGAACCTCAGCATGCACCTTCAGACAATCCCTGAAACCCAACCCCGTGCTCCAAGGGCCAAACATGGCCATAATCGGTTTGATAGCCTGAAGGAGAAAGTCATTGATTTGCCTTGCCGGCCTGGAGCAGTGAAAGAGCATTGTGGCCACCAGATTTCCATGGTCCGTCATGGACAGATGCAGACCAGAGTTATTCAGAGAAAGATCAATGCTGAGAGAGTCGCTCTGCTGCGGCAGAGGAACCATGGAGGTGATAGCAGAGCTATCTGAAAGTGCGTTATATCGACTAGAGGGGGGGGGGTGAATAGGCGATTTTTATGAAAGTCTTCAAAACGTGGAAGTTATGAAGACAAACGATAGAAATAAACCTATTACCCTGCAGTGGAAGGTAGACTACACTAGGCAAGCCATAGTCAAGTATTCAATAGAGTGAAAGCACAATGACTAATAGCAGCAATGTAGTAAGGATCAGGTAGGAAGATATTGTGAAGCCACACAGAACACGCAGTCACTCAGTGAAGACAAAAGATAGTGCGAACATACAATGACTTCACAAGGAGTAACAATAAGTAAAGGGAAGGGAAGATGAAACCAGTGACTCGCTGAAGACAATGATTTGTTGGACCAGTTCCAGTTGTTGTGACAACTGTACGTCTGGTTAGGGCGGCTAGGTATTTAAACCTTAGGACACACAGTCCCGGACACCCAGTCCTGAACACGCAGCTTAGGACACCCAGTCCTCACCGTATTCCCCTTGAGCTAAGGTCACACAGACCTCGCCCAATCACTCTAGTAAGTCTTTAAGGTAGACTCCCAAACCTTCACAGACTTTGTTCACCGGCAATCCATAATGTCTCTTGGATGCTCAGAACGCGACGCCTAACCGGCTGGAGGATGCACAGTCCTCAAGTGTAATAAGTCTTCAGATCACACAGACAAGAAGACTTAAGTGATGCCTAATACTCTTTGGCTCTGGGTGGTTAGGGCTTTATCCTCGCAAGGAATTCTCTCTCAAAGGCTTCGAGGTGGGTTGCTCTCAAACGACAAAAGCCGTACTCTAAATCTAAGCAGCCAACCGTTTATGGTTGTAGGGGGTGGGCTATTTACAGCCACTTGGCAACCCGACCTGATTTGTCTGAAATGACCCTGGGTCACTAAGGAACTGACACGTGTTCCAACGGTCAGATTTCCAACTCACACGACAACTTTACTTGGGCTTCAAGCAAAGCTGACTTGCCCGACTCTGGACAAGATTCGCTCTCAAAGTCTTCACTCGAAGACATAGGTTTTGTTTAAGCATCACTTCAGTCATTCTGACTGGTTCTCTTGGACCCCACTTAACAGTACGGTGGTTCCTATGACTCAACACAGAAGAAAGAGAACTACGAAAGATCTAAGTCTTCGAGCTCCATAGGCTTCATGTGGTGTCTTCTCTTGTCATATTCTTCAATGTGAATATCTTCATATACCACCTTTGACTTCAATGTATTCATACATTTTTAGGGGTCATCTCTGGTAGGAAAACCGACTCAATGAGGGACTTCTACCTGTGTTATCCTGCAATTCTCACAAACACATTAGTCCCTCAACTAGGTTTGTCGTCAATACTCCAAAACCAACTAGGGGTGGCACTAGATGCACTTACAATCTTCCCCTTTTTGGTGATTGATGACAAACTAGTTGAAGTTTTCAACGGGGAATATAATCTGTGAAATTGTAAAGGATAAGGAATTGTCTTCATAAGTTGCAAGGGCTCCCCCTGAAGATGTGCATATAAGTAATTTTCTTTTGGAATGCAAATGCACATGGCAGGTTGTACTTGTGGAGATCCACTTCAACTTATGATGACAATCCACTATGCATGTGAAAGTATATGAAGATAATGACATGCATAATGGAAAATGGACATCTGCAGAATGATCTAAGTGCGGAATTTATCGTTGCAACACAAGGTGGCAGATAAGTAGCAGACGACCATCGAGTTTAAGTGTTACAACTCAAAGAACCAAATGTAGCAAAACGAGAGTTGTAAGCACGAAGCAAAATATAAAGCACCCGCCCATATGGACCCGCTTGAAGACTATCAACCTCATATGCTTCTCCCCCTTTTGTCAGTAAGGACCAAAAAGGTTTGAAGACATAGAGCATCTACTCGATCCCATGAGGAGTAGGTGAAGCAGTAGGGTCGTTGGTGGTGTTTGGCGGTGCTGAAGAGCTTGGAGTAGAGTCGAAGCATGCTGAAGGAGGTGGCGGTGAAGTAGCATCGTCTTCATCCTCGATCACTCTGGCATTCACAGTTGCAGCAGAGGAAGAGAACTCAGAGTCTTCAAGGGATGGAGTTCGTCGCAGCACTGCCCTTCGAGGAGGTGTGGAGTCAAACTTGAATCACTCAGTGAAGCCATCCTCTTGAAGATCATCTTCAGAACACATCAGCGTTAGCCCTTTCCATGTGCGGCGAGAGGTTTCATGGGCAACAAAAGCATTCTTGGTGGCAAGATTGCGAATGCGATTAACATCCACCAAGAGGCTTTGCATCTGACGCTTCAGCCAGTCATGATGCCTATCATGTTTCTGATGAAGAGCCACAAGAAGCTCTCGGTCGTTGAGAACACGAGTGCGCTTCTTGGGTCGTGGAGCAGTTGTATTGTCAGTGGCTTCAGTGAGAGCAGGATGCGATGCACGTATAGTGCCAGCCAAAGGATACACACGAGTTATGGCTTCCACGCCTTCAACATTCTGAGTGAAACTTTGATGCTCTGCATTCTGAAGACTGAGAGGTTCCTTGGCAGGCTCAGGATAGATGGCTTCAATCGACATATCCACATCAGGCAGAAAAATCCGATGATTGCGAGCAGATGGCTGATATGAGATAGTGGAGTGAAGTTTGATCAGCTGCATGACCCATGGGGCGTAGAACTTCAAGCCAAACAGATCAGATCCTGATGCAGCAAGTTGGCGAATGAAGAAGTCCTGTGCATTGAAGCATTTTCCATGAAGAATATGTTGGGGAACGTTGCAGAAAACAAAAAATTTCCTACTTGTTTCACCAAGATCATCTAGGAGTTCATCTAGCAACGAGTGATCGGATTGCATCTACATACCTTTGTAGATCACGCGCGGAAGCGTTCAAAGAACGGGGATGAGGAAGGCGTACTCGACGTGATCCAAATCACCGATGACCAGCGCCGAACAGACGGCACCTCCGCGTTCAACACACGTACGGGACGGGAGACGTCTCCTCCTTCTTGATCCAGCAAGGGAGAAGGAGAGGTTGATGAAGATCCAGTAGCACGACGGCGTGGTGGTGGATGCAGGGCGTCACAGTAGCAGGGCTTCGCCTATACTACGAAAAGGAGACGTAACGGGGAGAGAGGGAGGCGCCAGGGGCTGGTGTGTGAAGTCCCTCCTCTCCCCCACTATATATAGGGGTGCCAAGGGGGGTGGTGCGCAGCCTAGGAGATCCAATCTCCTATGGCCGGCGGCCAAGGGGAGGTTTCCCTCCCCCCCAAGGCACCTAGGGGTGCCTTCCACCACTTGGACTCTTCCTTGGTGGAAACCCTAGGCGCATGGGCCTAGTGGGGCTGGTGCCCTTGGCCCATCTAGGCCAAAGCACACCCCCTACAACCCATGTGGCCCCCCGGGACAGGTGGCCCCACCCGGTGGGCCCCCGGGACCCCTCCGGTGGTCCCGGGACCCCTCCGGTGGTCCCGGTACAATATCGATAACCCCGAAACTTGTCCCGATGGCCGAAACAGCACTTCCTATATATAATTCTTTACCTCCGGACATTCCGGAACTCCTCGTGACGTCCGGGATCTCATCCGGGACTCCGAACAACATTCAGGTTACTGCATATACATATCTTCTCAACCCTAGCGTCACCGAACCTTAAGTGTGTAGACCCTACGGGTTCGGGAGACAAGCAGACATGACCGAGACGACTCTCCGGTCAATAACCAACAGCGGGATCTGGATACCCATGTTGGCTCCCACATGCTCCACGATGATCTCATCGGATGAACCACGATGTCGAGGATTCAATCAACCCCGTATGCAATTCCCTTTGTCAATCGATATGTTACTTGCCCGAGATTCGATCGTCGGTATCCCAATACCTCGTTCAATCTCGTTACCGGCAAGTCACTTTACTCGTACCGTAATGCATGATCCCGTGACCAGACACTTGGTCACTTTGAGCTCATTATGACGATGCATTACCGAGTGGGCCCAGTGATACCTCTTCGTCATACGGAGTGACAAATCCCAGTCTTGATCCATGTCAACCCAACAGACACTTTCGGAGATACCCGTAGTATACCTTTATAGTCACCCAGTTACGTTGTGACATTTGGCATACCCAAAGCACTCCTACGGTATCCGGGAGTTACACGATCTCATGGTCTAAGGAAAAGATACTTTGACATTGGAAAACTCTAGCAAACGAACTATACGATCTTGTGCTATGTTTAGGATTGGGTCTTGTCCATCACATCATTCTCCTAATGATGTGATCTCGTTATCAATGACATCCAATGTCCATAGTCAGGAAACCATGACTATCTGTTGATCAACGAGCTAGTCAACTAGAGGCTTACTAGGGACATGTTGGTGTCTGTTATTCACACATGTATTACGATTTCCGGATAACATAATTATAGCATGAATAAAGACAATTATCATGAACAAGGAAATATAATAATAATGCTTTTATTATTGCCTCTAGGGCATATTTCCAACAGTCTCCCACTTGCACTAGAGTCAATAATCTAGTTACATTGTGATGAATCGAACACCCATGGAATTCTGGTGTTGATCATGTTTTGCTCTAGGGAGAGGTTTAGTCAACGGATCTGCTACATTCAGGTCCGTATGTACTTTACAAATCTCTATGTCTCCATCTTGAACATTTTCACGGATGGAGTTGAAGCGACGCTTGATGTGCCTTGTCTTCTTGTGAAACCTGGGCTCCTTGGCAAGAGCAATGGCTCCAGTGTTGTCACAGAAGAGCTTGATCGGCTCCGACGCATTGGGTATGACTCCTAGGTCGGTGATGAACTCCTTCACCCATATTGCTTCATGTGCTGCCTCCGAGGCTGCCATGTACTCCGCTTCACATGTAGATCCCGCCACGACGCTTTGCTTGCAACTGCACCAGCTTACTGCCCCACCATTCAAAATATACACGTATCCGGTTTGTGACTTAGAGTCATCCAGATCTGTGTCGAAGCTAGCGTCGACGTAACCCTTTACGACGAGCTCTTCGTCACCTCCATAAACGAGAAACATTTCCTTAGTCCTTTTCAGGTACTTCAGGATATTCTTGACCGCTGTCCAGTGTTCCTTGCCGGGATTACTTTGGTACCTTCCTACCAAACTTACGGCAAGGTTTACATCAGGTCTGGTACACAGCATGGCATACATAATAGACCCTATGGCCGAGGCATAGGGGATGACACTCATCTCTTCTATTTCTTCTGCCGTGGTCGGACATTGAGCTGAGCTCAATTTCACACCTTGTAACACAGGTAAGAACCCCTTCTTAGAATGATCCATATTGAACTTCTTCAATATCTTATCAAGGTATGTACTTTGTGAAAGACCTATGAGGCGTCTCGATATATCTCTATAGATTTTGATGCCTAATATATAAGCAGCTTCTCCAAGGTCCTTCATTGAAAAACTCTTATTCAAGTAGGCCTTGATGCTGTCCAAGAGTTCTATATCATTTCCCATCAATAGTATGTCATCTACATATAATATGAGAAATGCTACAGAGCTCCCACTCACTTTCTTGTAAACGCAGGCTTCTCCATAAGTCTGCGTGAACCCAAACGCTTTGATCATCTCATCAAAGCGAATGTTCCAACTCCGAGATGCTTGCACCAGCCCATAAATCGAGTGTTGGAGCTTGCACACCTTGTCAGCATTCTTAGGATCGACAAAACCTTCCGGCTGCATCATATACAATTCTTCCTTAAGGAAACCATTAAGGAATGCCGTTTTGACGTCCATTTGCCATATTTCATAATCGTAGAATGCGGCAATTGCTAACATGATTCGGACGGACTTTAGCTTCGCTACCGGTGAGAAAGTCTCATCGTAGTCAACCCCTTGAACTTGTCGATAACCCTTAGCGACAAGTCGAGCTTTATAGATGGTCACATTACCATCCGCGTCTGTCTTCTTCTTAAAGATCCATTTATTTTCTATGGCTCGCCGCTCAACGGGCAAGTCAGTCAAAGTCCATACTTCGTTTTCATACATGGATCCTATCTCGGATTTCATGGCTTCTAGCCATTTGTCGGAATCCGGGCCCGCCATCGCTTCTTCATAGTTCGAAGGTTCACCGTTGTCTAACAACATGATTTCCAAGACAGGGTTGCCGTACCACTCTGGTGCGGAACGTGTCCTTGTGGACCTTCGAATTTCAGTAGGAGCTTGATCAGAAGTATCTTGATCATTATCATTTATTTCCTCTCTAGTCGGTGCAGGCACCTCAGGAACATTTTCTTGAGTTGCGCCATTTTCCGGTTCAAGAGGTAATACTTCATCAAGCTCTACTTTCCTCCCACTTACTTCTTTCGAGAGAAACTCTTTCTCTAGAAAGGACCCATTCTTGGCAACAAAGATCTTGCCTTCGGATCTGAGGTAGAAGGTGTACCCAATAGTTTCTTTTGGGTACCCTATAAAGACGCATTTTTCCGACTTGGGTTCGAGCTTCTCAGGTTGAAGTTTCTTGACATAAGCATCGCATCCCCAAACTTTTAGAAACGACAGCTTAGGTTTCTTCCCAAACCATAATTCATACGGTGTCGTCTCAACGGATTTCGACGGAGCCCTATTTAAAGTGAATGCGGCAGTCTCTAAAGCATAGCCCCAAAAAGATAGCGGTAAATCGGTAAGAGACATCATAGATCGCACCATATCTAATAGAGTGCGATTACGACGTTCGGACACACCGTTACGCTGAGGTGTTCCAGGCAGCGTGAGTTGTGAAACTATTCCACATTTTCTTAAGTGTGTGCCAAACTCATGACTCAAGTATTCTCCTCCACGATCTGATCGTAGAAACTTGATTTTCCTATCACGTTGATTTTCAACCTCACTCTGAAATTCCTTGAACTTTTCAAAGGTTTCATACTTGTGTTTCATTAAGTAGATATACCCATACCTACTTAAATCATCAGTGAGGGTGAGAACATAACGATAGCCACCGCGAGCCTCAACACTCATTGGACCACACACATCAGTATGTATGATTTCCAATAAGTCGGTTGCTCGCTCCATTGTTCCTGAGAACGGAGTCTTGGTCATTTTACCCATAAGGCATGGTTCGCACGTGTCAAATGATTCATAATCAAGAGACTCTAAAAGTCCATCTGCATGGAGCTTCTTCATGCGTTTGACACCTATGTGACCAAGCCGGCAGTGCCACAAGTATGTGGGACTATCATTATCAACCTTACTTCTTTTGGTACTCACATTATGAACATGTGTAGCATCACGTTCGAGATTCATAAAGAATAAACCATTTACCATAGGAGCATGACCATAAAACATATCTCTCATAAAAATGGAACAACCATTATTCTCAGATTTAAATGAGTAGCCATCTCGAATTAAACGAGATCCCGATACAATGTTCATGCTCAAAGCTGGCACTAAATAACAATTATTAAGGTTTAAAACTAATCCCGAAGGGAGATGCAGAGGCAGCGTGCCGACGGCGATCACATTGACCTTGGAACCATTCCCGACGCGCATCGTCACCTCGTCCTTTGCCAGTTTCCGCTTATTCCGCAGCCCCTGCTTTGAGTTACAAATGTGAGCAACTGCACCGGTATCAAATACCCAGGAGCTACTACGGACACTAGTAAGGTACACATCAATTACATGTATATCACATATACCTTTTGTTTTGCCGGCCTTCTTGTCTGCTAAGTACTTAGGGCAGCTCCGCTTCCAGTGACCGCTTCCCTTGCAATAAAAGCACTCAGTCTCGGGCTTGGGTCCATTCTTTGGCTTCTTCCCGGCAGCTTGCTTGCCAGGCGCGGCAACCTCCTTGCCGTCCTTCTTGAAGTTCTTTTTACCCTTGCCTTTCTTGAACTTAGTGGTTTTATTGACCATCAACACTTGATGTTCCTTCTTGACTTCTACCTCCGCTGATTTCAGCATTGAGAACAACTCAGGGATGGTCTTTTGCATCCCCTGCATGTTGAAGTTCATCACGAAGCTCTTGTAGCTTGGTGGAAGCGACTGGAGGATTCTGTCATTGACCGCATCATCCGGGAGATTAACTCCCAGCTGAGACAAGCGGTTATGCAACCCAGACATAGTGAGTATGTGCTCACTGACAGAACTATTTTCCTCCATCTTACAGCTGAAGAACTTATCGGAGACTTCATATCTCTCGATCCGGGCATGAGCTTGAAAAACCATTTTCAGCTCTTCGAACATCTCGTATGCTCCATGTCTCTCAAAACGTTTTTGGAGCCCTGGCTCTAAGCTGTAAAGCATGCCGCACTGAACGAGGGAGTAGTCGTCAACACGTGTCTGCCAAGCATTCATAACGTCTTGGTTCTGTGGGACGGGAGGATCACCTAGCGTTGCTTGTAGGACATAATCTTTCTTGGCAGCTATGAGGATGATCCTCAGGTTCCGGACCTAGTCCGTATAGTTGCTGCCATCGTCTTTCAGCTTGGTTTTCTCTAGGAACGCGTTGAAGTTGAGGACTACGTTGGCCATTTGATCTACAAGACATATTGCAAAGATTTTAGACTAAGTTCATGATAATTAAGTTCATCTAATCAAATTATTAATGAACTCCCACTTAGATTAGACATCCCTCTAGTTATCTAAGTATTACATGATCCGAGTTGACTAGACCATGTCCGATCATCACGTGAGACGGACTAGTCAACGTCGGTGAACATCTTCATGTTGATCGTATCTTCTATACGACTCATGCTCGACCTTTCGGTCTTCTGTGTTCCGAGGCCATGTCTGTACATGCTAGGCTCGTCAAGTCAACCTAAGTGTTTGCATGTGTAAATCTGTCTTACACCCGTTGTATGTGAACGTCTGAATAAAACACCCGATCATCACGTGGTGTTTTGAAACAGCGAACTGTCGCAACGGTGCACAGTTAGGGGGAACACTTCTTGAAATTATTATGAGGGATCATCTTATTTACTACCGTCGTTCTAAGTAAACAAGATGCAAAACATGATAAACATCACACGAAACCAAATAATAAACGTGACATGATATGGCCAATATCACATAGCTCCATTGATCTCCATCTTGGGGCTCCATGATCATCTTGTCACCGGCTTGACACCATGATCTCCATCATCATGATCTCCATCATCGTGTCTCCATGAAGTTGCTCGCCAACTATTACTTCTACTACTATGGCTAACGCGTTTAGCAATAAAGTAAAGTAATTTACATGGCGTTTCTCAATGACACGCAGGTCATATAAAAGAATAAAGACAACTCCTATGGCTCCTGCCGGTTGTCATACTCATCGACATGCAAGTCGTGATTCCTATTACAATAGCATGAACATCTCATACATCACATATAGATCATTCATCATCCATCACAACTTTGGCCATATCATATCACAAACCACTTGCTGCAAAAACAAGTTAGACGTCCTCTAATTGTTGTTGCAAGTTTTTACGTGGCTGAATTAGGGTTCTAGCAAGAACGACTTCTTACCTATGTTAAAGCCACAACGTGATTTGTCAACTTCTATTTACCCTTCATAAGGACCCTGTTCATTGAATCCGCTCCAACTAAAGTGGGAGAGACAGACACCCGCCAGCCACCTTATGCAACTAGTGCATGTTAGTCGGTGGAACCGGTCTCACGTAAGCGTACGTGTAAGGTTGGTCCGGGCCGCTTCATCCCACAATACTGCTGAAGCAAGAAAAGACTAGTAACGGCAATCAAGTTGACAAATCTACGCCCACAACAAATTGTGTTCTACTCGCGCAAGAAGAACTACGCATAGACCTAGCTCATGATGCCACTGTTGGGGAACGTTGCAGAAAACAAAAATTTTCCTACTCGTTTCACCAAGATCATCTAGGAGTTCATCTAGCAATGAGTGATCGGATTGCATCTACATACCTTTGTAGATCACGCGCGGAAGCGTTCAAAGAATGGGGATGAGGAAGGCGTACTCGACGTGATCCAAATCACCGATGACCAGCGCCGAACGGACGGCACCTCCGCGTTCAACACACGTACGGGATGGGAGACGTCTCCTCCTTCTTGATCCAGCAAGGGAGAAGGAGAGGTTGATGAAGATCCAGCAGCACGATGGCGTGGTGGTGGATGCAGGGCGTCACAGTAGCAGGGCTTCGCCTATACTACGAAAAGGAGACGTAACGGGGAGAGAGAGAGGCGCCAGGGGCTGGTGTGTGAAGTCCCTCCTCTCCCCCACTATATATAGGGGTGCCAAGGGGGGTGGTGCGCAGCCTAGGAGATCCAATCTCCTATGGCCGGCGGCCAAGGGGAGGTTTCCCTCCCCCCCAAGGCACCTAGGGGTGCCTTCCACCACTTGGACTCTTCCTTGGTGGAAACCCTAGGCGCATGGGCCTAGTGGGGCTGGTGCCCTTGGCCCATCTAGGCCAAGGCGCACCCCCTACAGCCCATGTGGGCCCCCGGGACCCCTCCGGTGGTCCCGGTACAATACCGATAACCCCGAAACTTGTCCCGATGGCCGAAACAGCACTTCCTATATATAATTCTTTACCTCCGGACATTCCGGAACTCCTCGTGACGTCCGGGATCTCATCCGGGACTCCGAACAACATTCAGGTTACTGCATATACATATCTTCTCAACCCTAGCGTCACCGAACCTTAAGTGTGTAGACCCTACGGGTTCGGGAGACAAGCAGACATGACCGAGACGACTCTCCGGTCAATAACCAACAGCGGGATCTGGATACCCATGTTGGCTCCCACATGCTCCACGATGATCTCATCGGATGAACCACGGATGTCGAGGATTCAATCAACCCCGTATGCAATTCCCTTTGTCAATCGATATGTTACTTGCCCGAGATTCGATCGTCGGTATCCCAATACCTCGTTCAATCTCGTTACCGGCAAGTCACTTTACTCGTACCGTAATGCATGATCCCGTGACCAGACACTTGGTCACTTTTGAGCTCATTATGATGATGCATTACCGAGTGGGCCCAGTGATACCTCTCCGTCATACGGAGTGACAAATCCCAGTCTTGATCCATGTCAACCCAACAGACACTTTCGGAGATACCCGTAGTATACCTTTATAGTCACCCAGTTACGTTGTGACGTTTGGCATACCCAAAGCACTCCTACGGTATCCGGGAGTTACACGATCTCATGGTCTAAGGAAAAGATACTTGACATTGGAAAACTCTAGCAAACGAACTATACGATCTTGTGCTATGTTTAGGATTGGGTCTTGTCCATCACATCATTCTCCTAATGATGTGATCTCGTTATCAATGACATCCAATGTCCATAGTCAGGAAACCATGACTATCTGTTGATCAACGAGCTAGTCAACTAGAGGCTTACTAGGGACATGTTGGTGTCTGTTATTCACACATGTATTACGATTTCCGGATAACATAATTATAGCATGAATAAAGACAATTATCATGAACAAGGAAATATAATAATAATGCTTTTATTATTGCCTCTAGGGCATATTTCCAACAGAATATAGAAGACCAAAGTCTTCATTGCACCTTCAAGCTTGGCATGTGGAGAGTGCCCTTTGATGGGCCAGAGAGTTCGCCTTATGATGTGATAAATAGTCCTTGGCAGATACTCTAGGTCTTCAAGAAAGAACTCTTTGGGATATGTAGCATCTTGGGGTAATGGCTTCATCATACTGAGCATCTGACTCATGTTAGGTTCAGGCTTCTGAAAGATGCTCTCCACAGCTTCACTATGAAGTTGACAGCCAGATTCTTAGAGATCTCCGGGAGTGGGCAGACCAGTGAGCTCAATGATGTCAAAGGCTTTGGCTTCGTGATGAACGTTTCCTGTCATCCACTCCAGGACCCAAGTCTTCGGATCTCTGTTATACCCGCGGATGTGAAGTGTGGCATAGAATTGGAGCAGCAACTCTTCATTCCAATGCTCTTGGTCAGTGACGAATGGCAGCAATCCAACTTCTTTGAAGCAATACAGAGCTTCTTCCAGACAGGGCAGACCAGCTATAGCTTCAATGTCAAGACGCTTGTGGGGGAAGATGCGACCTTGATTGTATAGAATGCAGGAGTAATAGTTTCGCTGCGGATAGCTCCAGAACCGATCAGATGATATCCTTTCCCTTGAGTAGGGGTTCCTAGAGCTATTGAAGAATGTGTTGTCTGCTCTGAAGCCATTGATATTGAAGGATCCAGGTGCTGATGCAGGACCTGGGAACCTAGGCAATCTTGGGATTGGCTTCTGTACCTGAGGCCTGTGCTCAACATGATAGTCGAACTGGGGACCGGCAGCAGGTGCAGGAACAGAAGCAGTGGGATTAGTGGCTTCGCTGACTTCTGATGCTTTTGTTGGGGAGGGCTCCACATTAGCTTCAGCCATGACAGCATCAGTGGCTTCATTGGTGGTGGTGGTGGCAGCCTCAAGATTTTCAACCTCCACTTGACGAGCTGGAGGGTCGGTCACAATCACGTTCTCCTCGAGAACCGCTTCTTGGTGGGACAGGGGAGTAGCAGCTTGTGGGACTTCTTCTTCATCGGCTGATGCAGCCGGAATGTCTTCAGCAGTTTCAGCTTCAGACGCAGAGACTGGAGGCCTAGGTCCTTTGTGAAGCCTGCGCAACGCAGGCGACGCCTGTGTAGTTGGAGTTGGCTGGGCCTCAAAGTCTTCTTCCTCTTGTGGGCGATCAGCCCATGAAGCATCCTGAGCGATTGGCGTCAGAGGACCACCAATGCTGATGAGTTCGCTGTTCTTGAGCTGAGGAAGGACTGCACCATCTTCTACATGGTCATGTTGACCAATGTCTTCAGCAGCGATGGGATCAGCTGCTGGAAAGTCTTCAGCTTCATGAGCCTCTGTGAAAGCAGGCTCATGGATTGTCAGTTGGCGTTCAACGTCAGTACGAACCATGGAAATGGGTTCAACTATCAAAGGCTCTGTGGGAGCAGCCCGATCTTTCTTGGTCTTCCTCTTCTTCTTGGAGGGGGCAATAGGAGAGGCTTCAGGATGTTTCCTCTTCCTGGCTTTAGCCTCAGCAATCCTTGTCTTCTTGAGCTCTGAAGCGGTTGACCGGCTTTTTGGCTTCGAGCCAGTCATTCTAGTTGGGAAGACAATGGGATCTGCTTCTTGCCTTGGTGCGTCAGGTTCAGCCGTAGCGGGCTTCTTCATCTTCTTTGCTGCCATCCTGGGGTCTATGCCAGGACGCCCAAGGGCCTTGCGCTTCTCAGCCTCATTGTAGGCCTGCACACATTTGTCAGCCAGAACCTTCATGCACTCACGAGAACCTTGAGCTTCTGCACGTTTCTTGAGAAAGGCTTCCTTGAGCTCGTGCAGCATAATCTTGAAGTTCTTCACCTCTTGCACGCTGAGCTTGGCCATATGCTTCTTGAACTGAGCCTTTTCATAGTCAATCTTTTGCTTCAGTTCAATAATGCGCTGGGCGATAGCTAACTCTGAAGCAATGTCGCCATGGAAGGCGACACTGAGGCCAATGGGTAGTTGCAGATCTTTGAAGCTAATGTTTGGCGTGTCAAACCATTCATCAATGAAGTTGTGGATGATTGTTACATCAAAGAGAGGCAAATCATTGAAGATTTCTGCTTCTTCTTTGCTCTTGATGAGTTGCTCAAGAGCGTCATCTGCAAGATCTTCATCACTTGACAGATCAATGGCATCATTGCGCAGAATGGCAGCAGCTGTTAGCTCTTGGCTGGTGTGTGGCAGAGGCATCTTGACCTTCTGGGGCTTGGAGATGCATGATAAATCTTCGGACTGCACACTGTCTTCAAGAGGTGCAGTTGCCAGTGGCTTCGCCCGTGAGATTTTTGGTGAAGGGGCAGGCTTTGAAGCTTTAGGCTTCTTCAACTTCTTTGGCTTCAGCGCTGCAGGCGCTTCATCTAATTCAGCGTCAGCTGCAGGCTCATTCACTGCAGTCCCTTGAACAAGATATGGGTGATGAGGCCTTCAAGGTTGTAGAAAGGACCGACGACATTGGGTTCTGCATCTCGTGTGCCATCAGCCCTTGGAGCTGAGGGACCAGGGTTGAAGTCTAGTCCCAATGTCTTCTTATTTTGCTTCGCTGAGTTCTGGGCAAACTGGAAGTTGAGCTTGAACAGAATGTCATCACGACACCATAGTAGTGATAATGGGTGTGCATCAACAGGCTATGGCCCACGGACCATGCAGGGATAGAAGCCTTGTTCAATGCCTTCATCTCTGGACCTGGGTTGAAGATTCTTGTATAGGATGTCTCCCCACGTTCTCTTGATGGCATTTCTCTCAGCATATTCCTGGGTTACAAATCGGTATTTGAACCATTGTTCTGCCCAATATCTTCGAATCCATTGGATTCGGGTCTTGCGCTGATTGTAATCCTCTTCACGATCTGTCTTGTATAGTTCTGAGAGGTCATCTGGCAGATCTCTAGATGTTTCTCCATGACGCTTTCTGCCACCCTTCCTTGCTGATTTCTCTGAAGCCATGAACTTTAAACTGAAAGGCTTCAACACGTTCAAAGGCTTCAAAGATTTTCGCTTGCTGGACAAACAGGAACTTGCTTCAGGAGAATTTATATGATGCTATAAGAATTCTGCAAATGAATGCAGACTATGAGAACCAAGGGATTCTCCCACAGACATGTACCTGTGACAGCATTAAGGTGCGAGGGAAGGGGAAGAGGTCATATGCATTCTCAGAAGATTTTGAATATAAATCAGTTTAGAAGACATTAACCTCATCATGCGAAGACATTCACTCATAGATAAGGAGTTGGTTCCAGATTTGTACGAATCCAGAGATCAGTACAAGTGAGGAATCTAACTACTTTGTGAAGCATAAGTGAATATACTAGGCATGTTATGAGATGCAGTATGAGAGAGATCTAACTTGTGTGAATAGAAACTGCTTGTGGTAGAAAGTGACAAAGCCATAGGATCAACGGTGCCGTAAAAAGGAAGTTTTATTTACCACACTAAGAACTGCTAGATGGAGTGGAAGATGAGGCCGAGCAGTTCGATCTTCCGTGCCCTAACTTGGCGACGGAGGACACCTACGGTGACGGCGGAGAGGACGGTGTCTGCGGTCGGCGTGAAGACGGCGTCGGAGAGGTTGCGGCAGCGAAGCGCTTCGTCGCCAGCGTCGTCGAGGGCTAGCGGTGGCGCTAGGGTTCGTGCGAGAGTGGAAGAAGAGATAATGACCGCCGTGAAGTGTGTATTTATAGGTACAGGGGCGGCACTGCGTTATTACACAGGTGCCCCTGGCGATTCGCATCTGAGGAACACGTGGCCATCATGTAGAATTTTGGGGTTTGTTCCACGTCCCACGCACGCCTGGATTGTCGGGTGGTCGTTCCTACTTCTCCGGGTTTCATGTGGAGGAATGAGCATTGAAGGTGGACTTAAGGTTTGTCTTTGTATCTTCTGCTGACAAGGACGCAGATAAGACATTCGACAGTTTCAATAGAATGCATATGATTTGGAGAGATAGAGTTTGAGATAGATAGCATAGAGAGGTTAGGGTCCGATCACATTCACTTAGTTCAAAAGATTCAACAAGAAGACATAGCTATAAGTGAATGCTGTAGAGGACAGAACACTAGTATATATATATAATCAACATAGTGAAGATAATCATGAAGACATGTTGAGATTGAAGCCAAACCAAATGTGAAGACATAGCAAGGTAACGCCATGAGTGAAACACTTCAAAATAGAACATTTGGTGGTGGCGTTACCCACCGTATAGGAACTATTAGACCCAGACATGGCGCACAATTATCGTGGCGCTCCGAAGTCAAATTCCACATTAATGTATTCACACTTAGAATGTATGTCTTCATTGATTGAAGATATACTTTACTTCGTGTGTTGCACATCTAAGTCATCAGTATGCATAAGGGTTAGGATGTGTGCCTGATCACAGGACATTTGAGGATTCCAGGATATTTAGCTCACACCGTAACTTGCAAAATCTCTTCTCATCCAAGGGCTTGGTGAAGATATCTGCCAATTGCTCTTCAGTGTTGACGTGTATGATATCAATATCTTCCTTCACAACATGATCTCTGAGAAAGTGATGACGAATTTCAATGTGCTTTGTCTTCGAGTGCTGAACTGGGTTGTTGGCAATCTTGATGGCGCTTTCGTTGTCGCAGTAGAGTGGCACTTGCTTCAGATGAATGCCATAGTCTTTGAGCGTTTGCTTCATCCACAGAAGCTGAGCGCAGCAAGATCCAGCAGCAATGTATTCAGATTCAGCAGTGGAGAGAGATACACAGTTCTGCTTCTTTGAAGACCAACATACAAGTGATCGTCCCAGAAAGTGACATGTGCCTGATGTAGACTTGCGATCAACTTTGTCACTAGCATAATCAGCATCCGAGAATCCAACCAGATCAAACTCTGAGCCCTTTGGATACCATAATCCTAGAGTTGGGGTGTGAGCCAAATATCGAAGAATTCGCTTCACAGCTAAGTGATGCGACTCCTTTGGTGCCGCTTGAAATCGAGCACACATGCAAACACTAAGCATAATATCTGGCCTAGATGCACATAGATAAAGTAAAGAACCAATCATGGAGCGGTATACCTTTTGATCGAACTCTTTACCATTGTCGTCAGGACCCAGATGATGCTTGGCTGGCATTGGCATCGTGAAGCCTTTGTAGTCTTGCATACCGAACTTCTTCAGGCAATCTTTGAGATACTTCTCTTGAGATATAAAGATGCCGTTGCGTTGCTGTCGTATTTGAAGACCGAGAAAGAACTTCAGCTCTCCCATCATAGACATTTGATATTTCTCTTGCATCATATATCCAAACTCTTCACTGTACTTCTGATTGGTGCAGCCGAAGATAATGTCATCCACATATATTTGGCACACAAACAGTTCACCATCATATGTCTTTGTGAAGAGAGTGGGGTCGAGAGAACCAGGTATGAAGCCTTTGCTCTTTAGGAAGTATTTGAGTGTGTCATACCAGGCCCGAGGGGCTTGTTTGAGGCCATACAGTGCCTTGTTGAGCTTGTATACCATGTCAGGATGTTTTGGATCTTCAAAGCCAGGAGGTTGTGCAACATACACTTCTTCTTCAATCTTGCCATTGAGGAAGGCGCTCTTCACATCCATTTGATAAAGAAGTATGTTGTGATGATTTGCATAGGCCAGCAGTATGCGTATGGCTTCAAGTCTAGCCACAGGAGCAAATGTTTCATCGAAGTCAATGCCTTCCACTTGAGTATATCCTTGAGCAACGAGACGAGCTTTGTTTTTGACAACTTGACCATGCTCATCTTGCTTGTTGCGGTATATCCATTTAGTGCCTATTATGTTGTGCTTCCGAGGATTGGGACGCTTGATCAGTTCCCATACCTTATTCAGCTCAAACTGTTGAAGCTCGTCTTGCATAGCTTGAATCCATTCAGGTTCCATGAAGGCTTCTTCAAATTTCTTGGGTTCTGTTATTGAGACGAATGTGAAGTGCCCATAGAAATTTGCTAGCTGAGTTGCCCTTGAACGAGTGAGTGGACCGGGTGCATTGATGCTATCAATTATTCTTTCAATCTGCACTTCATTGGCAACGCGAGGATGTACAGGGCGAAGATTTTGCTCTTGCTGATCATTGTCGTTGTTAGAGGAATGTCTTCAGGCTGAGCATTGTCTTCATGTTGATCGGGTGCTGAGATGATAAGTTCTTCTTCAGGATGAGCTTTAGAAGGTATAATTTATCCAGTTCCCATTAGCTTGATTGATTCACTGGATGGAACTTCATCTAGCACATTTGGCAGTTGCTCTCTTTGTGAACCGTTGGTCTCATCGAACCGCACATCCACTGTTTCAACCACTTTGTAATGAAAGAGATTGAAGACTCTGTAGGAGTGCGAATCCTTTCCATATCCAAGCATAAAACCCTCATGTGCTTTTGGTGCAAACTTTGAGGTGTGATGTGGGTCCTTGATCCAGCACCTGGCGCCAAATACTCTGAAGTAACTGACATTTGGCTTCTTGCCAGTAAGGAGCTCATAAGATGTCTTGTTCAGAAGCTTGTGAAGATAAACACGATTGATTGTATGGCATGCAGTATCAATGGCTTCAGGCCAGAATTTTCTTGGAGTCTTGTATTCATCTAGCATCGTTCTGGCCATCTCAATGAGTGTTCTGTTCTTGCGTTCGACGACCCCATTCTGCTGTGGCGTGTACGGGGCTGAGAATTCATGTGTGATGCCCAAGGTATCAAGATATTTATCAAGGCCAGTGTTCTTGAATTCAGTGCCATTGTCACTTCTGATATGCTTTATCTTGGCGCCATAGTTGTTCATTGCTCGATTGGCGAAGCGTCTGAAGACATCCTGCACTTCAGTCTTGTAAAGGATTATGTGCACCCAAGTATATCTAGAATAATCATCAACAATGACAAAGCCATAGAGACAAGCAGTAGTAGTAAGAGTTGAGTAATGAGTGGGACCGAAAAGATCCATGTGAAGCAGTTCGAAGGGTCGAGTAGTGGTCATGATTGTCTTTGAGGGATGTTTGGCCCTCATCATCTTTCCTGCCTCACAGGCACCGCATAAGTGATCTTTCTTGAACTTGACGCCCTCGATGCCTATGACATGCTTCTTCTTTGCCAGGGTGTGGAGGTTCCTCATGCCAGCATGCCCAAGCCTCCGATGCTAGAGCCAGCATTCTGAAGCTTTTGCTAGAAGACATACGGCAAGATGTGGTCCTGCTGAGAAATCTACCACATACAAATCATCTTTTCGATACCCTTCAAATACTAGAGACTTGTCAGATTCCATTAGAACAAGGCAACAATATTTTCCAAATATTACGATCATGTTTAAATCGCAAAGCATTGAGACAGACATTAAGTTGAAGCCAAGGGATTCAACAAGCATGACTTTATCCATGTGTTGATCCCTTGAGATTGCAACTCTACCTAGACCCAATACCTTACTTTTACCAGTGTCAGCAAATGTGATGTGGCTCTTGTCGGATGGACGTAAGGTTGAGTCCATAAGAAGGCTTCTTTTGCCAGTCATGTGATTTGTACACCCACTATCAATAATCCATTCTGAAGACGCTGGTGTCGTACCCTACAGTGTAGTTAGGGGGATAGGCTTCACGAAGAGCATTGTGAAGCAAAAACATTTGACGAACCAGTGGGTTATGAAAGCTTAGATCCAGATTAGGACTAATAGGGAGAGTAGCAAGCGATTCAGGAACGAAGTACATAGCAAGACCATTCGGGCATTTGATCTTGCGCCCTACAAGATGTTTAAGGTCCCCAGCAATAGCGTCAGACGATTTTGGTTTTCTGCTGGAGACCTTTCCCTGCAAAAGAGAGTTAAGCTTTCTTAGCCACCCACATCTTCAAGGGTGGCTTAGAAGCAATAAGTCTAAGTGCAGCATCTAAGAACTTTGGCTTTGGAGCCCTAGCAAACAGTCTTGCAGGCGGACAATAGTACTCATAAGAATAAGCAGAATAGTTCTTGGTCTTATGAACATGGCGGTTTGATGAACCGCTCTCATATTCATATGCCTGAGTATGGTTTCCCTGCAAAACATTTGCGTTAGTGCGACTCAGGTGAGTCCTCTGTCTGTATGAAGCCTTTGGACCGTATGAAGCCTTTGGTCTGAGGTTTGTCTTCTTCACGTGAGGTGTCATGATGACATTCATAGGAAGATTCTCCAGACACCCTTTCGAAACCCAGATCTTCTTCATAGGCAGTCCATTCCTGCAGTTAGTACCAATGTACCTGGCAAACACTTCACCATTCTGATTCTTAAACAGTTTATAGTTTGCATCAAGGGATTCATCAATGATAATGGGGTTAGCACAAGTGAAGCCAGATAGATTGGATGGATCTGCTGAAGGTTCCTTTGCAGCAACCCACGTGGTTTTGGGGTACTGCTCAGGTTTCCAGTAAGAGCTATCAGCATTCATTTTCCTTACGAACCCAACACCCTCTTTCCTCGGGTTTCGGTTCAGAATCTGCTTTTTGAGGACATCACATAGTGTCTGATGCCCTTTAAGACTTTTGTACATCCCTGTTTCAAGCAATGTCTTCAACCTAGCATTCTCATCAGCAATAGCAGTGGTATCCTCAGCAGAGAGGTTAGTTACCACATCAACAGTTGAAGATATTGCAACAGTAGTAGCAGTAGAACATTCAACAACAGAAGTAGCATTATCATGCTCAATGCATTTAAGACATGGTGGTTCAAATCCTTCCTGAGCGGAACTGGTCTGTTTGGCGCGAAGTGACTCGTTTTCCTTTTGAAGATCTTCATGAGCCGCTTCTCAATTTCTCAAGATCTTGCTTCCTTTGAAGATAATCATAGGAAAGCTTTTCATGAGTTGTTGAGAGAGTTTCATGACGACTTTCAAGTTCCTCATACTTAACGTGAAGATTTTTTATGTCTTCAATTAAGGATTCAGATCGAGTCATTTCAGCACCTAACAGATCATCGCTTCTGTCTAACAGTTTTTGAATATGTTCCATAGCTTTCTGTTGTTCAGTTGCAATTTTAGCAAGTGTTTTGTAGCTGGGTTTTGAACCATAATTAGAGTCATCGTCACTAGATGTTTGATAGTGAGTAGTGCGTGTGTTTACCTTGGCACCGCGTGCCATGAAGCAGTAGGTAGAAGCGGAGTAGTCCTTGTCATTTGCATCGGTGTCGGTGATGAAGTCATTGTCTTCAGTGTTGAAGATGGACTTGGCAACGTATGCTGTAGCCAGACTTGCGACGCTTGAATCGGACTCCTCCTCAGACTCCACCTCCACCTCCTCAGAAGCGGACTCCTCCTCTGAATCCATTTCCTTGCCAACAAACGCACGTGCCTTGCCAGATGAGCTCTTCTTGTGTGATGAAGACTTTGAGGAAGAATTGGAAGAAGACTTTGAGTATTTCTTCTTCTTCTTGTCGTCGGAGTCATATTCCTTGCTCTTCTTCTTCTTCTTTTTGTTCTCATTGTCCCACTGTGGACACTCAGAGATGAAGTGGCCAGGTTTCTTGCACTTGTGGCATGTTTTCTTCTTGTAGTCATGAGCAGAAGCTTCATCATTCCTTGAGCTTGATCGGGAAGACTTACTGAAACCTTTCTTCTTGGTGAATTTTTGGAACTTCTTCACAAGCATAGCAAGTTCCCTTCCAATGTCTTCAGGATCATCCGAACTGCTGTCAGATTCTTCTTCAGATGAGGAGACAGCTTTTGCCTTCAAGGCACGAGTTCGCCCATAGTTTGGACCGTAGATATCTCTTTTCTCAGAAAGCTGAAACTCATGTGTGTTGAGCCTCTCAAGTATATCAGACGGATCGAGTGTCTTGAAATCAGGACGTTCTTGAATCATCAGGGCTAGGGTGTCAAACGAACTATCACGTGATCTCAGTAGTGTCTTGACGACTTCATGTTTGGTGATCTCAGTAGTGCTGAGGGATTGAAGCTCATTTGTGATGTTAGTGAGTCGGTAAAATGTGAGCTGGACATTCTCATTGTCATTTCGCTTGAAGCGGTTGAAGAGGTTGCGAAGGACACTGATTCTCTGATCTTTCTGGGTTGAGATGCCTTCATTGACCTTGGAGAGCCAGTCCCAGACCAGCTTAGATGTTTCCAAAGCACTCACACGGCCATACTGTCCTTTGGTCAGATGACCACAGATGATATTCTTGGCAGTAGAGTCCAGTTGAACGAACTTCTTGACATCAGCAGCAGTGACACCTTCTCCAGCCTTGGGAACGCCGTTCTTGACGACATACCATAGGTCGACGTTAATGGCTTCAAGATGCATGCGCATCTTATTCTTCCAGTAGGGATATTCAGTTCCATCGAAGACGGGGCACACAGCAGAGGCTTTAATTATCCCTACAGTCGACATAGCTAAAACTACAGGTGGTTAAACCGAATCACACAGAACAAGGGAGCACCTTGCTCTGATACCAACTGAAAGTGCATTATATCGACTAGAGGGGGGGGGGGTGAATAGGCGATTTTTATGGAAGTCTTCAAAACGTGGAAGTTATGAAGACAAACGATAGAAATAAACCTATTACCCTGCAGCGAAAGGTAGACTACACTAGGCAAGCCGTAGTCAAGTATTCAATAGAGTGAAAGCACAATGACTAATAGAAGCAATGTAGTAAGGATTAGGTAGGAAGATATTGTGAAGCCACACAGAACACGCAGTCACTCAGTGAAGACAAAAGATAGTGCGAACATACAATGACTTCACAAGGAGTAACAGTAAGTAAAGGGAAGGGAAGATGAAACCAGTGACTCGCTGAAGACAATGATTTGTTGGACCAGTTCCAGTTGCTGTGACAACTGTATGTCTGGTTAGGGCGGCTAGGTATTTAAACCTTAGGACACACAGTCCCGGACACCCAGTCCTGAACACACAGCTCAGGACACCCAGTCCTCACCGTATTCCCCTTGAGCTAAGGTCACACAGACCTCGCCCAATCACTCTGGTAAGTCTTCAAGATAGAATCCCAAACCTTCACAGACTTCATTCACCGGCAATCCATAGTGTCTCTTGGATGCTCAGAACGCGACGCCTAACCGGCTGGAGGATGCACAGTCGTCAAGTGTAATAAGTCTACAGATCACACAGACAAGAAGACTTAAGTGATGCCTAATTCTCTTTGGCTCTGGGTGGTTAGGGCTTTATCCTCGCAAGGAATTCTCTCTCAAAGGCTTCGAGGTGGGTTGCTCTCAAACGACAAAAGCCGTACTCTGAATCTGAGCAGCCAACCGTTTATGGTTGTAGGGGGTGGGCTATTTATAGCCACTTGGCAACCCGACCTGATTTGTCCGAAATGACCCTGGGTCACTAAGGAACTGACACGTGTTCCAACGGTCAGATTTCAAACTCACACGGCAACTTTACTTGGGCTTCAAGCAAAGCTGACTTGCCCGACTCTGGACAAGATTCGCTCTCAAAGTCTTCACTCGAAGACATAGGTTTTGTTTAAGCATCACTTCAGTCATTCTGACTGGTTCTCTTGGACCCCACTTAACAGTACGGTGGTTCCTATGACTCAACACAGAAGAAAGAGAACTACGAAAGATCTAAGTCTTCGAGCTCCATAGGCTTCATGTGGTGTCTTCTCTTGTCATAGTCTTCAATGTGAATATCTTCATATACCACCTTTGACTTCAATGTCTTCATACCTTTTTAGGGGTCATCTCTGGTAGGAAAACCGAATCAATGAGGGACTTCTACCTGTGTTGTCCTGCAATTCTCACAAACACATTAGTCCCTCAACTAGGTTTGTCGTCAATAGTCCAAAACCAAATAGGGGTGGCACTAGATGCACTTACACTATCGAAGTTATTCCTCCAAAGATGATTGAGAATGTTGAGAGGCACGAAAACCAGTCCATCAGAACTAATAGAAGAATCAGAACTGCTATTCCAAGAGATGGAGTCATTCCATGCCATTGCAAGGCTGTCAAGAAGATTATTTTCAGGCACAATCCCATCAGCAACCTATAAAACCTCAGCAGCCAACCAGGTTTGAAAATTATACACAGCAGGAGGAGGAGGGGCTGGCCAGGCACCCCAACCAGCCTGAAACTGAACTTGCTGATCAACTACCACATCGTCATTAGCCTGATTTGCCTCATGCATAGCATGATCAGCTGCCACATTCTGAGCCATCCAGTTGTGAAGTTGGGCTCGATAGATCTGTTTAGCAGTCAGGCCCTCACCAAAGAGGGGGTAAGGGACACCATCATCAGGAGGAGGATCCTCACCAGCAGGTGGAACCTCAGGTAAATGTGCATTCCAGTCACTACTGCGCAACATAGTTACAACAATAGTACAACAACGGTGATGTCGTGGAATTGTCACGGTAGATGTCCTAGCAAAAGGACTTAGTCGTAGGGCCATCGCAACTAGGAAGCTTAAAGGGGTTAATCGGGACAAAGGACACGAGAGATTTTATACTAGTTCGGCCCCTTACGATGAAGGTAAAAGCCTACGTCTAGTTGTGTTGATATTGCTGGGGTTTCGACCACCAAGAGGCTAGTTCGCCGGCTTGGTTATCGATCTCTTGTTTCTTGCCCTAAACCGCCACCGAGTCGTCCCCTTATATACACGGTTGACGCCTGGCGGCCTACAGAGTCCCGGCCGGCTCATAAAGCGTGTTCGGCTCGGTGACTCCTTTTATATGCCTTTCCTTACAAGTCTTTCCTTACATATGGCAGTTTACAATATTAGGCTTCAAGCCGCCTCTGGGCTTAGGCCTTCTATAAGCTTTAATAAACTATCGCCTTGAATGTTTACTGGGCTTCCTTTGTGACCCGCCATTGGGGCTGACCCGACCCCTCCTAGGCGGGTCATAGCTGATAGCTATATCCCCAACATTAGGCCCTAGGTTGACTTTGAACTTTGTTCTTTGTCAATCTTCAACACTTAAACAAAAATCCATCTTCCTATCCTCGTAGAAGTTTTTGTAACCCGCCATGACGTCATCTCTTGAAAACACGAAAAACTTTTATGACGTCATCTCTTAATGGATCTTCATCTTTAATGCCTTCCGAGAATCGAGGCGTCCGTTTAGTTGGATAACCATTATTTGGGTCTTCCTCGATTTTCGCGCCCGCTTGTTCGCTTATCCCCTTATAAATAGGCACGCCCCGGTCTTTCTCATTCTTCTCTCTTCTTCATCTTCTTCCTCTCGCAACCCCTGCTGCTGTTCGAGCTCCGCCGCCATCAGAAAGCACCTCACCTCCGTTGACTTTGGCCGCTGCATCGACCGGAATCAGTCCAGAGAACGGCAGCGACTTTCCATGGAAGATCTGTGGCTGTAAGCATTTCCCTTCTTGCTTCTCAGATCTGCATTAGGACTTTCTAGGTTTTCCGCATGTTCTTCGTAGTTCATCGCAGTTTCTTCGTAGTTCTTCCACTGCAGCCTCTTCTTGATCCAAAAAGAGATATATGCTTGTGCGGTAGCTGTTTGGTGCCTACTCTTGACACTAGTAGATCCCTTTTCCCAGTATAAAGACCTCATTAGGACTCACAAACTCATCTACGCTAAACTTTTAGGTCTAGAATTTTTCCATTTTGAATAGCCATTTGATCTGGAATAATATCAAGCAATTAGGAATCTTGTTTGTCTCAACACTTAGCCGAATCTGCTTTCTCAAATATTTATAGTCATGGCGGCTTATTGCGCCGGCTTACTTTTCCGTATATGACATTAGCCCTTACTTAAGCCGCCATTACTCCCCTGTACCATTATCACTTAATTTCACCATTATCATTGAATTGAACCGGCATGTTGCTTTCCTTTCAGTTCATTTTTTTGAACATCATGCCATCCAAAGCACCGACTGTCTGTAATTGGGTCCCTTCGACAGTAACTGAGGGCAATCTGAAGGAGTTCTTTGCCATAGGTTTTTTGCCAGGGAAGAATGTTATGTCTTACCGTGCACCTGAGCCGGACGAGGAACGGCCCAATCCAAAAGATGGTGAAGTTATTGTCTTTTCTGACCACATGAACCGTGGTTTTTCCCCATCCGGCTCAAAGTTCTTCAGAGATGTCCTCCATTTTTTCAAACTCCACCCTCAAGATATCGGGCCCAATTCCATATCCAATATCTGCAACTTCCAAGTGCTCTGTGAGGTATACCTTCAAGAAGAACCGACTGTGGAACTCTTTAGAGAGTATTTTTATTTGAACCGGCAGAACGAGTGCACCAATGGTCCTAGCTTGGAACTTGGAGGCATCTCAATTCAGCGTCGACAAGGCGCCGTCTTCCCCCTAATAGTCTTGCCAAGTCATCCCAAGGACTGGAATCAGACTTGGTTCTATTGTCAAGACACTTCACCAACAAATGAGAAGCCCCTGCCGGGTTATCGCGCAGAGTGTCTTGACTCCAAGTTTGCACTCCCTGACAAACTCACTGCCACCGAACACAAGAAACTGATTCCATCCATTAAAAGAATTAACGCTTCATTGGGGAACGGCTTAACCGGAGTTGACTTGACCCGTTGCTGGGTTGCGTGGTGGGTCATCCCTCTAAGCCGCCGCTCAAAATTGATGTATGAATATGGTGGAGGCCCAGACGACTCTCTTCGTCACAGCTCCATTCAATTAACCGAAGAAGATATTGTTTCAATGTCAACCCTTCTGGTAAACGGCAAATATGAAGACTGCAGTAAAGTCGGGTTAAACCCCTTCTGCAAACTTAACCGACGCCAGAGGTAAAGAACCTCTGATCTCTTTCTCTTTTGTATTTTTCTCAACCGTTTTAAATACCTGCATGACCTTTCATCTTGTTTATTTGTTTATAGGCCAAATCAGATTTCTGGAAAGCCAAATATGACCACGAAGCCGCCAAGAAAGCTAGAGCCGCCGCCATAACCGCCAAGAAGATGACCCGGAGATCTAAGAAGAAGAAGAAGAGCACCGCTGAAGACCTGCTGAAGGTTGACGATGATACTTCTGAGTCGGAGGTAGCCCTTGACTCCCTTGGCTAGCTTTTTAATAAACTTATTAACACTGATCATTGCTAGGACGACACAGGGGCCAGTCAGGCTGTGGAAGAAGAGGTAACTATTTCCTCCGACTCGGCCCATTTGCCAAGACAGAAACTTCGAGTCGTAACCCGGAAAGTAAGGTTTTCACACCCTTTGGCTTATCTGGACCCTCATTTTCTTTTGAAAAAGTAGCAACATGAGAGCCGCCATCAGGCCCGGAACGACGATGAACCGCCTGCTGTTCTTCAACAAACTCCTCAAAAATGCCAGAATGAGGTTTATTTCTTCGCCTTTTACTTTCCATTAATGGATCTTCTCCCTTGCATTACTAACTTTATTTTATCTTTGCAGGAGGTGTCTCGCTCTTCTGGAGACTCATCTCAAACTCAATTCCCAGCCTTTAAGACTGCCCCTGGGTAAGGAAGAAATCATCTTTCCTCCGTGTCTTTCAAATTGCTTCTTTATACTAACTGTTTCATAATATCTTTCTTAGTGTCCAAGCCAAGTCCAAGAAGGCCAAGGTGACTAGGCTGGCGGAAGACCCGCCAGTCCTTGCACCTGAATCGGCCATGCCACCTTCTCCTCCTCAAACTGAAGCACCAAAAGACTCGGCTGCCAATGCTGAAGTAGATCCTCCCAAGCCGTCAGCTGACGATACCATCGTTAACCCTTATGCTACCGGACCATCCAACTCGGCCAACCCGCCATCACCGTCTGCCCAAGACGTTCTAATCACTAGAAGCCGTTTTGTTGAGCCGGGGAATCCGATCGTGTTGGCTCGGCACACCGCTAAACAAGAGGCCCTGGAAAGACAGAAAGTGTGATTTGATATTTCTCATTATAGCCATCTGAACGCCAATGATATATTATCCGTCTATCTCAGCCATGTGCACTCCAGCCGTGACTCAGAAATTGAAATGGTCAAGTAGTTGTAGCTGAAGTATGAGGTATGTTCTTCCGGCTTACTTATATTCTGCCAACCCCCAAGTCTGTAGATTATGATAAAACTGAATGATCTGTAGACTTATGATATAGGCGAAAGCTTTACCTTTAGATATTTCTGAAGTCCAATAAAGTAGAATAAACTTCACATGTAGTCCCCAAGGACCGGTTCACTTGATCATAAATGAGCCAGTACTTTTAATTTCATAACTGTCTGGTACCGAACCTAACGAATAATGTAATCCGGCTTAATATTGAGAGATTTTCTGCATATCATGCATTAGCCCCCAAGTTCCAAGTGCTGTTACTTGGTAAGGTACTTGGGACTTGAAATATATTAGAGTCATAAGAAATTGTTTTGGCATACATTAGCCCCCAAGTGTCAAGTGGTTTTGCAGTGCAAAGTACTTGAGACTTGAATCTTGACTCTTGAATATTAATTTAAACCTTAACACACCTGTCTATGTTTTGTAGAATGCCCTATCTGAATTGGGTTCGCAATTAACTGACGCCAAGACCCGGCTGGCAGATCAGGAGGCAGAAATCAAGTATGCTGATTCTAAACTTCAATTAAGTCTGTCTGAGACGGAAAAATTGAGAACCAGCTTGACTGCCAAGAAGAGAACCTAGGCTGAAGAGAAGACGCTGCTGACACAACGCGCCGAAAAAGCTGAAGCAGCTCTTGAGGAGGTTACTACGGAGCTGACCGGCTTAAAGAACCGGGTGTCTCAGATGGTTTCCGCCATCTTTGGTACGCCATCTGTACTGATATTTTGTACCTTCTTTTGACCTGGAATACAAACCGCCAGCTGACCCTTTGTTTACAAAATATGTGCAGGCCTGCGAAGCAAGAATCTGAGCCAAGACAACGTGACTAAACTGAAGGCGGTCTATACCTTAGTGGAGCAGTTGTACATTGGCGCACAACGGGCACTTGCCGCTATCTTTCCTGCCAATAAAGGACCCAACCGGCTCAGTGATGTCTTGAAAAAGATGTTAATCTTACCCGCCAGGTTCTAAGAAGTCAAACGATCCTGTGCCAGAGCCGGAGCTTTGACTGCCCTGAGCCGCTCCAAAGCCTGGGTGCCAGATCTAGACCCGGCGGATGTAGCCAGGGGGTACCCTACCGTGAAGGAAGACAGGTCTCCATTTGAGCAGGATGATTTCATTGCCTGCGTGAGAGGAGTTCGACCTCAAGCTACGATTCTTGGCGATGAAACCAGTATTGACAAATATCAGCCGGGTTTTGATTTGGAAAATAAGAAGATGGCAACTCCCTCGTACAAGGTGACAGATTTAATCCCACCGGTTCGTGAACATACATTTGCTCCAGAAGTTGATCTGGCTGGCTTGATTGACGAAGAAGTAGAATTTATTGCCGTGAACGGTTTTGACTGGTCAAAACCCAGCTTCCAATTAGCAGAAAGAGGTGAACCAGCGAGGGAAGAGTGAGGATCATCTTCATGGGCTCTTTAGAGCCTTGTAATAGATATAGTTTAAAACAACCGCATACTTTGCCTATTCCATCGTGCATAAGATGCCGTGTGTGACTCTTTGCTTCTTGATGTCAATATATGCATCATATTTATGGTTATTTCTGTAATATTTCAGCTTTGTTCCTGTAGAAAAAGAAAAAACTGGCTTGGCGGTTGTAGCACCGAACGGGTCAGAACAGCCGGTATATAACCAATGGTTTACCATAGTAGATGAAACAGAAATAGATGCGGAAATAAACAAGGTTGAAACAACCTTTGATTAATGCAGAGAAAAACTGTTCATAAATAACAGTCATTCCTGTATTTTTTACCTCTGGACCGCCGGTTTGTATGACCCGGGTGATGAGGTTCATGATCCAGTCCTTTTTGAGAAGTCAAATGCTTCTGAATGCCTGATGACTATCATGCCTTGGTGGCTTATTGTCAAATAGTCAAGCCGGCGAAAAGACCATGCTGATTGTTAAAATTGAGATAATAAAAGACCAATAAAACAAATAACAGGTGGCAAACAATATAAATAACCTTGTAACTAAAGGTTGGGGGTTTCTGATTCGAATACGATCAGTAAACCGGACCAAAGGGGTTAAGCTAAGATTCGAATACGATCATATAGCCCCCAGTGGCTTTGGCGTTGTGCCGATCAAGAGGGTACCGACAACTATGTTCTCTTTGGTTCGAATACGACCTATGTTTGAACAGAAATCCCCCAAATGATATTGAGAGGTTTTTAATGACCCTGATTTGAATACGATCCAAGTCGGACCCAAAAGGGGTTAAGCTATGATTCAGATACAATCAAGAAGCCCCCTGGTGAGTTTGGCTTTGAGCCGATCAAGAGGGTTACGATAGCTGTGTTCTCTTTGGTTCGAATACGACCTATGTTTGAACAAGAAGCCCCCAAGTGACCATGAGGTTTATAGCTAGATTCGAATACAATCATAAGCCGGACCAAAAAAGGTTAGACTTGATTCAGATATGATCGACTCCTTAATAGTCATTTTAAATAGTGAAAAAGAGTAAAGATATGTAATCTTTGAAAAGGAAAAGGACAGAGGTCCTGCTTTATTACTTATCATAGTATATACAACGGCAAAGTATGTACATGATGAGAGCCGGTGGCTTAGGTGTAGTATGGCCGAAGTTGAGCAATGTTCCATGGCCGACGGGTCTCCTCCTCCGACTTACGTGAGTCTTTGTTCTCTCGAACGTCAATGAGGTAATATGACCCGTTGTTTAAGTTCTTGCTGAGTACAAAGGGTCCTTCCCAAGGTGGGGATAGCTTGTGTGCATCTGACAGATCCTGGATGAGCCGGAGCACCAGGTCACCTTCTTGAAAAGTCCTGGACTTAACCCGGCGGCTATGATAGCGGCGCAAGTCCTGTTGATAAATTGCTGATCGAGCTGCTGCTAAGTCTCTTTCCTCATCTAATAAGTTAAGCGCATCCCGTCTGGCTTGTTCGTTATTAGCTTCAACATAAGCCGGAAAAGTTTCATGAGCCGCCTGCTCAGCTGCCAATTGAACCGCCCGCTCAGCTTCTTGCCGAATCCTCTCCTGATCTGCTAAGTTAAGGACTCTAGCCTGTACCGGCTCATGCCTGCGCGGTTGGTTGTGGCGTTGAGCGTTGCTTGACATATCAGCTGAGTCCATATGCCTGCTGTAGCTAGGGCTCCGGCTCGGGCGAGGGGTTGAATGGATTCTGTCTCGACTGTACGAGTACGCATCCTGCTGCGCCAGAGCCGCCTGAAGAAGTTCTCTCACACTTCGTGTTTTGATTGCTGTCGGAGAGTCACCTTCCATCGGGAGAGCCGCCAAACGAGCCGACGCCGCAATGAGGTTTTCCAAAGGATTGGAGAAGTGACCCGGTGATGTTGGCGTATAATAAGCCGGAGCGGTATACATGCCAGGTGGCTCCATGGCCCACGGCTCAATCGGTGCCCCGGGCGTCGTGATCCGATTTGCCTCCCGCGGGTTACTTGGCCCGGCCCCGGGTGTATGAAAAAGTTTCCTAGGATCGAGCGTCAGAGGTAGACATGACTGAGTTTTCTGATGCCTTCTCCTGATGACCTTGTTTGACGCGTTCAGATCCACCGAAAGCCGGAAAGTCTCCGCTTGAAGCTACTGAGCACGAGCGTCCAAAGCCGCCGTTCCGCGGCCATCTTGACCTCTTCTGCTGCTAAATTGTCCTTGGCTTGCACCATCTCTTCGCGTACTCGTGCCACCTCCGCGTCATGCTGAACTTTATCCGCCGGCTCCACCACTTTAGTCACTAGAGCTGTCAGCTTATCCGTGAGGTCCATTAGTATCTGAGCCGGGGGGCGCGCAGGGTCTCCTGACCCGGCCGCTGCCGACCCGGTGGTTGTTGCTGCTGCAGCCGTGGAGTTTTGCCCGGGCTGAGTGCTTGTCATGAAGACTCCGGCTCGATTCGGCGGCTCAAAGGGGTCCGGAATACTGCTGCCATCGGAACAGCCCCCAAGCATGCCATCCTGTAGCTGGTACAAAGAATCCGTCTTGCTTGTTGATGACGTAGCATCAGAACAAATGTCCGTCTCACCGCCATCCACTGATTCTTCTGAGTATTCACCTCCATGGATGCAACCGTCAAAGGCACGCTTTACGGCGAGTTGAGCCCGAGCGGGCCTCGCGAGCCAAGCCGTCTCGATGATGTTGGTGCGAATGTCCGGCTCAGGGCCTGATTCACCGATCCGGCCAATGAAGACATGAATCCCGCCGAAGGGGACCCGGTACCCGTACTCTATTGAGCCGGCCTCGGGGCCCCAGCCTTCGTCGTCGATATAGAGCTTGCCGCGACGACTCTTGGTCATACGGCCCACAACGTATCCCTTGAGCCCTTCGAAGTTGCCCTTCAAGAACTTAAATCCACCATGGGCGGGCCCCACGGTGGGCGCCAACTGTCGTGGAATTGTCACGGCAGATGTCGTAGCAAAAGGACTTAGTCGTAGGGCCATCGCAACTAGGAAGCTTAAAGGGGTTAATTAGGACAAAGGACACGAGAGATTTTATACTAGTTCGGCCCCTTACGATGAAGGTAAAAGCCTACATCTAGTTGTGTTGATATTGCTGGGGTTTCGATCACCAAGAGCCTAGTTCACCGGCTTGGTTATCGATCTCTTGTTTCTTGCCCTAAACCACCACCGGGTCGTCCCCTTATATACACGGGTTGACGCCTGGCGGCCTACAGAGTCCCGGCCGGCTCATAAAGCGTGTCCGGCTCGGTGACTTATTTTATATGCCTTTCCTTACAAGTCTTTCCTTACATATGGCGGTTTACAATATTGGGCTTCAAGCCGCCTCTGGGCTTAGGCCTTCTATAAGCTTTAATAAACTATCGCCTTGAATGTTTACTGGGCTTCCTTTGTGACCCGCCATTGGGGCTGACCTAGCCCCTCCTGGGCGGGTCATAGCTGATAGCTATATCCCCAACAGACGAGCACCACAAATCTGCCTCATAACAATACTCTTAGGTACTAAGCGAAGATGAATGACCCTGGCCTTCAATAGAACAAATCGCCTATCACCCCTTGGGTTATGCCATTCAACCAGAGTACCAAAACTATCCATTGACTTATGAATATAATGCTGCGTTTGATAGTCGTAAGGGAAACCAACATACATAATCCAAATCTCCGGGCCGAAAGAGGTGAGCCTCGTATTGAGTGCAGCATCATGAGGTACAAAAGAGATAACCGTATGTTCATCAGCTTGCAGCTCATCTAGTTCAAAAGTAGTCCCCACAACAGAGTCTCTAACTAGGGAATCATCAAGTCCAAAAATACCAATCCCTAAAGGGTGATCCTCAACTTTAGTAGGGAAGTAATGGGACTCATGGAGCAAACCTTGGATTGTATATCTGAGGGCTTCTTTCTGATGCTGCGGGATGAACCCGTTGTCCTCAGCAATGGCCAAGAAATCATGCCGCAGAGGAGGCACCACGCTGACCACCATATCAGATCGCACCTTTCGATCGGTCGGGCCAAGCTCCACTGTCATGCCCTGCGGGAGGTAGGGGACGACGTTGACGGGGAAGTTCGCCATTGTTGGTGGAGGAGAGCGAAGCACATCATGCGCAGAAGGGGGCATGCCAGGCGAGGTGGAATGCGTATCGGCAGGGGGTATGGATGGCTTGGGGAGCCAAATTTCATTGTAGGAGCGTCGCCCCTGGCTACAGGATGATGCCACATGTCCCAGCCAACCACAAAGATTGCAATGGACGGTCAAGGATTGCTTGGGTTAAATGGTGGGGCACAAAGTAGGTGACTGCGGTAAATGCGTGCGAGAGGAAAGAATCCGTGTAGACCCTGATTTGACTAGACCAAAATCAATTAGCCTCCTGTTTCCCAAGTTGGCCATGGCAGAGCTACTAGTAGATGGTAATCAGGATAAAGATTCCATATCTAAATTAGGATAAATAGGATTCTTGCCTTTCAAAGAATGATTGATATGATTTATTACCTCATAAATAGGAAGAACCGCTTCTTGAGCAGGCTTGGGCTTCCAAAAATAATGCTTAGCTTTAGTATCAAGGCAGGTGCGCTTCGTGTGGCCCAGAAAGAAGCAAGAGTTACATTTGAGATAGGTCAGGCAATGGAAAAACAGATGAGCAGGAGAGCCACAAGTAGTACAGACTCGTGGACTCATATGCGGCCCAGGGCCCAACACCTTAGTGGGTTGACCATTATTCACCTGACTAACAGGCGGGGGACAGCAGCAAATGTCATTAAGACAGGTCGAGCAAATTTTGCCAGGGCAAACAGAAACCAGGTGGCCAAGCGATTTGCAATTAGAACACAAATTGAGCCTCCCATAAATGTAATCCGATGGAGGGACCGATGTCAGAGACCAGATAGATGCAATACGTGTATCAGAATAACCAAAGTGATGTTGATCCAGAATATGAAACAACATAAAATTCGGAATGTTTCTCCAAGCATTCTCCTTAAACCGACAGCCTTCAAATCTGTAATTAATAGCATTAATCCCCGTAATAATGGATGGTTGGAAACTTCCAAAGATGATGCCAGAGGACATGGAAGGTGGATTAAGGCCCACAATTATAGGATGACTGGTTGTCGGGCCCGACACTACCAGTTCGGGCAACTGAATTGCCGGCGATGAGCCTTCCGGTGACTGATCATGGTCGGACACCCTTCCCCCCGAATAAGAGAAACCAAACTTTGATAAAACCTGTTGGGATGGGCTCAAATCGTTGTCATGTTGCCTTGAGAAATTGTATTTTGACTTGATAGCAACGGGAGAACGTGCAGCCACCTCAGGAATATGAGAATCAAGGTGCCAAGATGAATCCGTAGATAATACACCACTATAGCTCTGGCGGAATAGACTCAAGTGGCAAACAAAATCTGGCCAAACTCGATCCTTGAGACCATAGATGAAGTGACCAACTTTATTGGATGCCACTGAAAAACGAAATCTTCGTCCAGAGATATGTGTCACAGTAAGACCAGATGGTAGACCCCCAATGCAACATTGAAGGGCAATGGCAACCGAATCTTCATTAAGAGGGAAACTTGCCGAAGAGAAATGCACCACCAAGAAGAACTCTTTGTTCGAACTAGAGGGGGAGAAGTGAATGGTAGATCCAAAACGATGACGCACCTGAGCCGTGACCGCAAGGCCGAGAGAGAAATCCCAATGCATAAGGCCTTCCATGATCGGCTAGGTCAACATTCTCCATGGTTGGATGGTGTGTGGTGAGGGCAGGTGAGAGGGGGGGGGGAGGAGAGGAGAGGAGAGCCATCTCATCCCACACTCTATCTTTTAAGTACTTGAATGTATCATTCTTTGATCTTCCAACATCAAAAGGCATTCACAAGTATTTTTCATTGAAAGATACATTATGCACATTAAGACAAAGTTTTGCCACCTCTCTAATACTCTCTTTACAACCTTTACCGAAAAAATTGATGACTTGTCCCATTTAGTTCACGATCTCCCGAAGAGAGGTAGTAGTGGGTCGGCCCATTTACTTCTTCGCTGCATTCAGTCGTTCGTCCTTCTTTTTTCTTCTTTTTTATAACCTCTATTTATATTTTTAACTGAAATATCATATTTAGTTCCAAAAAATAAGATCGAGAATTTGAAAATTCTTAACATAGTTTAAATTTTTTGTTACATTATCCCAAAATTTTCCATCTTCCTTTTTAGGTCCTGGAGGGTTGACGGGGAGAACCGCAAGTTTTCCGAAAATACAGGATTTTTGATCCTAGCGGGAAAAGGAGGGAAACATTGATAGTTTATAAAAAAATGTCTGTGACATTTAAAAAATGTTCACGTGTTTCTAAAAAATTGTACAATGTACAAAAATGTCCGTGTAATTCACAAAAAGTGTTAAACATATATAAAAAATATTCTGGGTGTATAAGAAAATGTATGATGCACGTGAAAAAGTAGACATCAAAATATATATTTAAAAAAAATGCTAAACATGTATTTAAAATGTTTTAGATATATACCAAAACTGTACCATTTGTATGAAAACAATATACATGAAAACTTATATGTATACGAAAATGCACAATGTGTACCAAAAAAGACATCACAATATATATTTGAAAAAAAGTTAATTTGTATAAAAAACGTTTTAGATGCATGTAAAAAAATGTTTTACATGTGTGTGAAAACAATATATTTGAAAACAACAGACATCAAAACATATGTTTAATAAAAATTATTCATATATTTGAAAAATTTTAAACATGTATTAAGAAAATGTTTTGATATATACGAAACATGTATAATGTGCAAGAAAAACATTGAAATGTGTTAAAAAAGAAAAAGATAAATAAAAAATAAAAAATAAAAAACAAAGAAAACCAAAGAAAGAAACCAAGAAAGCCGAAGAGAAAGAGAAAACAAAAAAGAAAACCATAGAAAAACTTGTGCAAAAAAAGAAATAAAGAAAACGAGAAAAATCGCATGTGCGTTCATATGGGACTATGGGTAGGGTGTGCGCGTGCGTTCATAGGGTGGGGGAGACTAGTATAGGATCTCGTCAATGAGATTATTTTAAAAAAACATGTTCAAACCGTCTTAAAAAATTGTAGACACACATCAATGTTTGATCTTAGATGTATAATCTCGAAAAGTTTTAGCTGTTAATTCGACTTACACTAATAGAAAAAAAACAAAATCGGATGTGAATAGTATTAACATACTATTCACATAAAGCTGCCACTATTCACATTTGAAGTTGCCTTTTTTAAATCTCTAATTGTAGATAGAGTTTTGAGCTGATTTTTTTCTGAGTTGTAGACACACCCCACAGGTATGTTGTCAAATAATTTCAGATTTTTTGGAATGTCTAAATATGATTTTTTGTAGTTGATTGTAACACCCCGGATATGATTTACCTAATATGTAATCCAACTCTTGCCGTTTCCGGCGTTAAGTTATTTTATTTTCTCGGGTTCGGGTTTTTGTCTCCGTGTGTTGTTGTTGTTGTTATTGTCATGCATCTCATATCATTTCATCGTATGCATTGCATTTGCATACGTGTTCGTCTCATGCATCCGAGCATTTTCCCCGTTGTCCGTTTTGCATTACGGCGTTCCGTTCTCCTCCGGTGGTCATTTCTACCTTTCTTTCGTGTGTGGGGATTAAAAATTTCTGGATTGGACCAAGACTTGCCAAGCGGCCTTGGTTTACTACCGGTAGACCGCCTGTCAAGTTTCGTACTATTTGGACTTCGTTTGATGCTCCAACGGTTAACCGAGGGACCGAAAAGGCCTCATGTGTGTTGCAGCCCAACACCCTTCCAATTTGGCCCAAAACCCACCAAAACCCTCTCCATCATCTAGAGCATTCGATCATGATCGCGTGGCTGAAAACCGCACCTCTTTTGGACTCTCCTAGCTCGTCCTATGCCTATAAATACCACCCCCCTCCGAAATCCACATTTCTTCTTCCCCCCGAAACCCTAGAGACCAGATCCGCCGCGAACCGGATGTGTTCGGCCCGCGCTGGACAGTGTCCGCTCCGCCCGGTCCAACCAGGGCTTGCCACGTGGGCAGTGCGCCCACATCGCCGGCCTCCTCCCGCCGAAGCTCGCCCGGGCCCAGGCGAGGCCCCCGCGGCCCATATCTGCGGCGCCGCCCCGCGCCTTCGCCCCGCCGCCGCCTTCCTCAACGCCGGTGCGCCCCGCCGCCGCGCGCAGGTCGCCGCCCGAGCTCCGGCGGCCGGACCTCCTCGCCGCCCCTCGCCTCAAGTCCGGCTCTGCCACTCGGCCGCGCCCTCCTCCACCGCCCCGCGGCTAGCTCTGGCCGGATCCGGTGAGATCCGGCCCGGGAACCTCTACTCCGGCGACCCCGCGCAAGAGCTCCGGCGAGCTGCTTCGAAAACCGTGCCGGCGACCCAGATCCAGATCGGGAAACCCTAGGGTTGACCCTTTTTTTTCCTAAGTCTGCAGTTTAAATTGCCATGTTCATCGTGCCGTAACTTTGCATCTGTAGATCCGTTTTGGGCATATAGCATATCAAAAGGATGATTTGTTAATCTTGTAGCGCTCTATCCATCCATGTCTTTGTTTGCAATTATGGAGCACCCTAGCTTGAGTCAATCGGACTCTACTTTTGCTATTTCGTGAATCTGGGCAGATTGTCTACTTGTTAGCGATTTTGCCGAGGATGTTGTAGTTGATCCGTGCATGCTATGTTATTGTTCTTGCCATGTCTAGCTTGTATAATGTGTATTCTTGATGGGTGTATGCTTAGATTGTCATGACATGCTCTGTAGTGAGTGCATCGAGCTCGTAAACATGCCTACTTGATATCTGATTTGCATGCTCCAGTTTTTCACCAAGTCTGTGATCTGTTTATGTTTTTGCCATGTTCACATGCTTGCAATTGTATTTTCTGTTCCCTTTTGGCTCAAGGTCACTAAGGGACTTTTGTTGAGCTCTTTGAGTAGCTCCATGCCATGCCTTGCTTTGTCATGTTATGTTCCTGTAGCATATAGTTTTCTTGCTCCAAAGTGTGCTACCTCATCTGAAATTCCAGACAAGTGTTAATTTCACTAAGTCTGAAACCTGTTTACCAATTGCACTTTTGCCATGCTTGTTCGAACCTGTTAATGGATGAATTGGCCGTAGCTCAGTGTTCATCTTTTGTTAATATTTATGAGTGGATCCCTGCCATGTATTTTTTTCCATGTTTGAGTGCTGTAGCATGTTCATCTTGTTGCATTTAGATGGCTACTTGCTGTTTATCGCAGACCGGGGCCATATTTGAATTGCTTGCCATTTCCAAACCGTGTCTCCGATTCCGGCGTTCTTTATATCGTTTTCAAGAGAAATCATCTCACCTTTCCAGTGGCACACTTGGTTTTCCATGTTGAGGCCAGGTTCATTCATCTCTTGTCAAATCTTGCATATGCATCACATATCGCATCCCGCATAGCATACCATGTTTGCATCATGTTGTTTGAGCTTTGCACGTGGTTGATTGTGTTCCGTTTGCTTGTTTGTCTTGTTTGGGTAGAGCCGGAAGACGAGTTCACTAATGAGGAGCCCGTTGAGTTTGCTTTCGAGGATCCAGTCAACTCTGACAACTTTGCAGGCAAGATGATCATACCCTCGAAATCACTTCTATCTTTGCTTTGCTAGATGCTCGCTCTTTTGCTATGACTATGCTACGATGCCTACCACTTGCTTATCATGCCTCCCAAATTGCCATGTCAAACCTCTAACCCACCATGTCCTAGCAAACCGTTGATTGGCTATGTTACCACTTTGCTCAGCCCCTCTTATAGCGTTGCTAGTTGCAGGTGAAGATTGGAGCCCGTTGCTTGTTGGAACATTATTTTCTTATTGGGATATCATTATATTATCTTGTTATCTTAATGCATCTATATACTTGGTAAAGGGTGGAAGGCTCGGCCTCTCGCCTAGTGTTTTGTTCCACACTTGCCACCCTAGTTTCCGTCATATCGGTGTTATGTTCCCGGATTTTTGCGTTCCTTACGCGGTTGGGTGATAATGGGAACCTATCGTGGTTTTGTCACGGCAGATGTCCTAGAGAAAGGACTTAGTCGTGGAGCCATCGCGACGGGTTAGCTTGAAGGGGTTAAAGCGAACACAAGGACGCAAGAGATTTTATACTAGTTCGGCCCCTTCGATGAAGGTAAAAGCCTACGTCTAGTTGTGATGGAATTGATGGGGTTTCGATGACTAGGGAGCAAACAAGCTTCACCTATGTCTCGAGCTGTTGTCTGTTGTCCTTGAACCGCCACCGGGTCGTCCCCTTATATACACGGGTGACTCCCGTAGGCTTACGGAGTCCCAATACCGGCTCATAGACGTGTCCGGTTTGGTCTCTACTTATTCCTAACTTACAATGTAGGTTAACTACTAATGCCGGTTTACGGCTACAGGCCTTGAACCGACCATGGGCCTTGAGCCCTCCTCTGTCTTCTTGGGCTTTAACATACTTAACTACTGACGAGGTTAACCCGGCCCAGATAGGCCGGTTTACGTCCAGTAGTAATATCCCCAACATTAGGCCCCAGATTGATTTGAACGGGTTCATGTCAATCCTTTTATAAAAACTTCACCTTCAACATCTTCTTATAAATTGGTAAACCGCCATGATGTCATCTTCTCTGATTACTGTAAGCCAGAGTGATGTCACCTATCATAACGAAGCTATCCATTATGTTTCTTTGTTTAATAGATCAGCGGAAATCGAGGCGACAACTCCGTTTTGTGGCCCCTTGATTTTCGTGCCTGACTTATATTCTTTCGCCTTATAAATAGGACCGAAGGGTCATTTCTTTTCTCCTTTCGTGCCTTCTTCGTCTTCCTCGCGTCGCCAGCCTCGGAGCTCCACCGCCGCCGTCGACCTCTGCCTCATCCTTGGTCGCTGCATCAGCCTGAGCGCACCAGAACACCGCGGCAACCTTCCGCATCTTCCTCAGCTCCGGTAAATCTTCTATCCTTTCCCCCGCAGATCTGGCCTAGGGTTTCGTAGTTCTTTAGTGTTCATCGTCTGCCTCTTGCTCACACGATAGATCTTTGGATGAATCCGCAAGTCTTTACTCTATGCAATGATAGTTGTTTGACCTTTCGCCTTCACTTATGCATCTCAAACCATAGATCTATATGAACGTTTTGCTCATTGGTTCGGTACTGCTCCCTTGAACCTCTAAGTATTTATCTTTTTTTTTGAACTTGCTTCAGATCCAATGCTGTAAAGAACTCTTGTGAAACCTGTTTTTGTGTACCTGTCCATCCGCAATCTCAGCTTTTTAATGCTTAGATTAGGCGGTTTAACCTTATAGAAAATTTTCTAAACCGGTATATGCCATTAGTCCCCTTGTTGAACCGCCAGATGTTGGTTACTTCATGAAACTCCGGTTCAGATAGTTCTGTCTCCGGTTTACCAGTGCATATACCAACGTACCTTGATCAAATGCATTTTTGAACCGGGATCTTCTACCTTGTAGATTCCATCATGGCCAAGCAAGTATATGAGTGCAATTGGGTTCCTTCTCACATCACAGAGGATCAACTGGACGATTTAGTCCTGATTGGCGCTTTGGGTAGTAAAGATACCATCCATTGGAGGGCTCCTGGCAAAGAATGCCCTCCCACACCTCGAGAAGGAGAGGTTGTTGTTTTCGTAGATCACTTAGCCCGGGGCTTTAAACCGCCCGATTCTAAATTTTACCGGGATGTCTTAGCCGATTTCCAACTCCATCCGCAAGACACTGGCCCTAACTCTGTTACAAATATGTGTCACTTCCAAGTGCTCTCTGAGGTGTTCTTTCAAGAGGAGCTCATAGTGGAATTGTTCAGAGACTTTTCCATCTAAACCGCCGTACCGAGTTTACTAATGGCTCTAATACGGAGTTGGGTGGCATGGCGATTCAGAAAAGGAAAGAGGTCACATACCCTCATGCCAAGCTGCACAGTCATCCCAAGGAGTGGAATCAGACATGGTTCTACTGCAAAGACACCTCCCCTGCTGGTGAGAATCCCTTGCCTGGCTTTCGTCCGGAGCGGCTCAGCAATACACACCCTTTTCCTCAGAGATTGACTGCTCAGGAGAGAAGCAAATATGCTCCCCAACTGTCAAAGCTCAGAGCCTTTATGGCCAACGGCTTAACAGGGGTTGATCTCGCTCACTACTGGATATCATGGAGCATACTGCCCCTTAGTCGGCGCTCCGGTTTGATGTGCGAGTATACTGACAGTGTGGATGACCCACTGCGACATTCAAAAATCCAGCTCTCTGATGAAGAAATCACAGAGGCTATGAATAAGATGCTCAATGAACCGGAACACGTCTGCGCTAGAACCGGCCCGCGTCCCTTCTGCGCCACCAACAAACCGCCAGCTGTAAGACTTTAACTTTTCTCTTTGCTGAATCTGTTATTGATATGTCTGGTCATTGTTTAATATCAGTGTATGCGTAATCAGGGCAATGATCCGTTTTGGAGCAAAAAACTGCCGTAGGAGAAACCAAAAAAACCAGACAAACCGGAAAGAGCAACTCGGCAAAAGACTAAAGCTGTGAAGAAGACTGCCCACAGAAAAAGAACCACTGCATCTTCTAATCCGGCTCCTGATGATGATGTGGATAATCCAAAATTTGAGGTAGAGCTTGACTCACTTGGTTTATTTTTCATGCGTCTTATTGATGATGATATTTGTCAGGATGATGCCGAAGCCAGCCACGCGGATGTTGCAGAGGTAATTATTCTCTCTTCCGATTCAGAAACTTTGCCTTCACAAAAAATCCGCCAGGCAAACCGGAAAGTTAAATTTTCTCATCCTCTTGCTTATTTGGATCCTAAATTTCTTATGAAGACCCAACAACACGAAGCTCGTCGCACAACCCGGCACAGCGGCCAGGTAGTTACCTCCGCTGGTTTACCGAATAGTCCAGTTCGGAAACGCCATTCAGAGGTCTCTAATTTGCTTGTCAGTGCTTGTCCTAAAGCGGGCTGCTTTCGTCAACCTGTTAATCCGTCTGACTCCGATTACCAGGTTACTTCCCACTCATCTTCTGGCGAGTCATCGGCTACTCAGCTCCCACCGCTTAAAACGGTGCTTGGGTAAGCTATATTTCTTGTGATGTTTGCAGTACATTGCCTTAAAACATATGCTGTATTTGATTTTATTATTCTTCTCAGGGCCAAACCTAGGCCAAGCAAGAAGGCCCGTCTGGACAAAACGGCCGAAGAAAATGTCGTTCTTGAAGCGGGCAAGACACCCAATGTTGAAGCGGCTATTCCTGAGGATATTCCCAACAATCCACCGCAGCAAGATGATGATCCTATTGCTGAAGAGAGACCTACTAATACCTCATGTCCTGTCAATCAGCCCACAGGTTCGATCCGGATTGAAAGCTCCACCGGTTCCAGCAAAACCTACTGACAAGCCAACAGCTCCAGTGCAACCCGGCGGTACCAAGGATGATGAGGTTGTCATTACTGGCACTGGCCATACTGAGCCAAGCAATCCTGTCGCTTTATCCAAACATTCTGCCAAGGAGGAAGTTGCTGCCTTTGGCAAAGGCAAGTGGAACGCTGATCTGACGACTTACGCTGCTCTGAACGCCCAAGATATCCATTCCGGCTATCTGAACCGGCTGTATACCAGTCGCGACTATGAAGCCGGTCTGGTTAATATGATGAAAGATAAATATGAGGCAACTTCCATATGCTCCTTCCTACTTGTATGCTTCCATTCTTGCTGACTCTCCTAGCCCCCAAGGGCCGGTTTGCAATATTCTTTCAAACCGGGACTTTATAAATCGTGATGCTTTGAAATTCGGTGATGTAGCCCCCAAGGGCCGGTTCAACTTAGCGTAGTTAAACCGGTACTTTAAGTAATTGAAACTGCCGCATCAGAATATATATAAGCAAATAGCCATTAGCCCCCAAGTGCCAAGTTGAATACTTGTATTGATCTTGGGACTTTGTAAACACTTGAAAGATGAAGATCGAATATGCATTAGCCCCCAAGTACTAAGTGCATAACTTGTTATGTGATTGGTACTTGAATCCTTATACCGATTTGTTGAACATATATCTGTATGCATGCAGGCGGAGCTGAAGAAGAAAGAAAACCAAGTCACCGATCTCCAAGAAAACCTGAAAACCCAACAGGCTGAAACCTCCAAAGCAAAAGAGGAATTGGCCAGCGCTTTAAGCGCCATGGAACAGCTTAAGGAGAGCTTCAAGAAGAAGCGGGCGGATTGGGCCACTGAAAAGTCCGCTTTGGCCAAACAAGCAGAGGATGCCGAGGCTGCACTTAAACCAGTAGCGGATGAACTGACCAGCATAAAGCGGCACGTGCATGCCATGACTACTGCTATCTTTGGTAAGCCAGCTTGCCTTCTGAATTGGCTCTGCCTTCTTACAGAGTCGCTGGTTTATTAACCCTTTATGGTATTTCAGGGACACGCATTGGTCACTTGGGGTCAGATGTGCGGAAGAAATTGAAAGCCGCCTATACATTGGTTGAACAATTGTATACCGATGCCCAGCGGATCATCTGTACCGCATCTCATAACAAACCGGCGCCCACTTTGATTCAAGATACTCTGATGAAACTATCGGTGCTTCCTGCCCGGGTTGAAGAGCTGAAGAAATCTACTGCTCGAACCGGTGCAATCAATGCCTTAATCCGAGCAAAAGCCTGGGTGCCGGATTTTGATCCTATTGAAGCGGCTCAGGGCTATCCCAGCATGAAGGAAGACGGGTCAGAATTTGGTGAAGTGGATCTGCGAGCAATAAACCGGGAGGTACGTCCGCTAGCCTGTCAACTGGCTGAAGAAGCAGACTTGTCTCATTATCAAGCCCAATATGACAGTCAGAACAAGCGAATAGCCGCACCAATCCATGAATTGGAAAATTTGATCCCTCCAATCCGTAAGCATACTTACGCTCCCGATATTGACCCGTCATTGCTAATCCATGATGAAGCTGTTTTTCAAGCATTAATGGGAATCGACTGGACAACTGTGGATTTCCAGCCACCGGGTAGAGAAACGGAGGCTGAAGCGGCATAGGATGACCCACAACCATCAGGCCGGGCTGGTGACCAAGCTTGAACCTGAAGCCGGTTTTAAAACTGCCTCTCCTTTGCGAAAAACAATTATATTATTATGGGCACCATGTTTCCTTGTAATAGGGTAGCTGATACTTTTGATGTTGATATGCCTTCGTGCATAATTTGTTCTTCCTGTGGTGATGAACTTTCCAAAGCACGTTCTGCAATAAAAAAACTCTTCAAGTGCCACCGCGGTTGTATCGTCTAGCGGAATATGATGTCTGTCCTCGTTGAACATGAAGTTGGCTTGGCTAATCTTGAAGCGGAGTTTTGCAAACCCACACTGTTGGAGGAGATAACAGCTCCTGTACATATATGACACTGGTTTACCAGGTAAATCGTGTCGGGTTATAATAAACACCGTGTTACTCCATAAGAGGATGTTAACCACAAGGATCAAATCGGGCAAATAGTCTCTGGATTGACGTGAACTGTGTTCCGTCAATTGATTGGTTAAAAAACTTTGTCGGTTTAAAAAAACGCATAAAAAACAAAACCCCCCTTCAAAGAAAAGTGTAAATCAAGTGCAATGACAAAACCGTTGCAAAAAAAGGGTTTTATTTGAGCTGATCAGATGGTGTTACCATGGCCGAACACGACCAAGCTCCCGTTAGGTGTAACTATGGTTCTAGTCAGCCAGGTCCCCAAATGAAACCGTGGAATTTATGCCGATCAAGTGGCATGGTCATGGTTTGGGTTCGACCAAGCCCCCAAGTGATTCTGTGGCCTTAGGCCGATCAAGAGGCATGACTGGTTCAGACATGACCAAGTCCCCAAGTGATCTGGTGGCTCTCGCCTATCAAGAGGCATGGTATTGGTTCGGGCACGACCAAACCCCCAAGTGATATGATGCTTTTAAAAAGCGAACTCAAGGGGTAAACCAGAGGCCGCTTTAGAGAAACTCCGTGTAACCTCGCATGATATAAAAGAACAGATACCCCGCTTTAGCTGAGGTTCCGGTTTATTATATTTAATCATACTATATACATTGTCATAATATGTACACAAGTATAGCCAATGGCTCAGGTATAATAAGGCCGAAGATGAGCTATGTTCCATGGCCTGTTGGTCTCCTCCTCTGATGTGCGCGAGTCTTTATGCTCTCGAATATCAATCAGATAGTATGACCCGTTGTGCAGATTCTTGCTGACCATGAAAGGCCCCTCCCAAGGTGGGGATAGCTTATGCATATCAGTCTGATCTTGGATGAGCCGAAGCACCAAATCTCCTTCCTGAAAGGTTCTGGTTCTGACTCGGCGACTGTGATAACGACGAAGATCCTGCTGGTAAATCGCCGATCGGGAGGCTGCGATGTCACGCTCTTCATCCAACCGGTCCAAAGCATCTTGCCATGCTGTCTCGTTGTCCGCTTCAATGTAAGCCGTCACACGAGGTGAATCATGACGGATATCACTGGGGAGAACCGCCTCTGCTCCATAAACCATGAAGAACGGTGTATATCCTGTTGATCTTTTGGGTGTTGTATTGATGCTCCATAACACAAATGGTAATTCTTCTACCCAACAACCCGGCGTTCTCTGCAAAGGAACCATGAGCCGGGGCTTTATGCCTCTCAAGATCTCTTTATTAGCTCTTTCTGCTTGACCATTGGACTGTGGATGTGCCACTAATGAAACGTCGAGCCGGATGTGCTCCCGTTCGTAGAACTCCTTCATAGCACCTTTGGACAAATTGGTACCATTATCTGTGATAATACTGTGCGGAAAGCCAAACCGGAAAATCACCTTTTTGATGAACTGAACCGTCGTGGCCGCATCACACTTGCTAACAGGTTTTGCCTCCACCCACTTTGTAAACTTGTCAACCGCCACCAGGAGGTGGGTCTTCTTATCTTTGGACCTTTTGAAAGGCCCAACCATATCCAGCCCCCAAGTCGCAAACGGCCAAGTAATTGGAATCATTCTCAATTCTTGAGCCGGTACATGAGCACGTCTTGAAAACCTTCGGCAACCATCACATCGCCTAACCAGATCCTCCGCATCAGCATGAGCAGTTAACCAATAGAAGCCATGGCGAAACGCTTTAGCCACCAGAGACTTTGAACCGGCATGGTGAGCACAATCTCCTTCGTGGATCTCACGCAAAATTTCACGGCCTTCTTCAGGAGACACGCAGCGTTGAAAAGCTCCTGATACACTGCAATGATGCAACTCGCCGTTGATGATAGCCATGGACTTGGATCTCTGAATTATTTGCCGGGCCAGAATCTCATCCTCTGGCAACTTGCCCCGGTTCTTGTACGCCAGATAAGGAAGCGTCCAATCTGGAATAACATGAAGAGCGGCCACCAATTGAGCCTTCGGATCAGGAATAGCCAAATCCTCTTCACCAGGGATCTTGACCGACGGGTTGTGCAGCACATCCAGAAAAACATTGGGCTGGACCGGTTTACGCTGAGAGCCCAGCTGGCTTAAAGCGTCCACCGCTTCATTTTTCCGCCGGTCCACGTGGTCCACCTGATATCCTTTGAAAGAACCTGCAACAGTATCCACCTCCCGTCGATATGCTGCCATGAGTGGGTCCTTGGAGTCCCAAGTGCCAGACACTTGCTGAGCCACAAGGTCCGAATCACCGAAGCACTTAACTCGACTTAGATTCATCTCCTTAGCCATCCGGAGACAATGGAGCAAGGCTTCATACTCAGCTGCATTGTTAGTACAAGCGAACATTAAGCGGAGAACATAACAAAACTTATCACCTCGTGGGGAAGTTAATACGACTCCAGCCCCCGAGCCTTCCAACTGCCTGGATCCGTCAAAATGGATGGTCCAATACGTGTGATCCGGCTTTTCTTCAGGTGCTTGCATTTTCATCCAATCATTGATGAAATCAACAAGTGCTTGAGACTTAACCGCTGTCCGAGGCACATACTTCAAACCATACGGCCCCAGCTCTATGGCCCACTTTGCAATCCGGCCAGTTGCTTCCCGGTTCTGGATGATATCTCCCAAAGGAGCAGAACTGACCACCGTAATTGGGTGCCCTTGGAAATATTGTTTAAGCTTCCGGCTTGCCATAAAAACTCCATACACCAGCTTCTGCCAATGCGGATACCTTTGCTTGGACTCGATTAGCACCTCGCTGATATAATAGACCGGTCGTTGAACCGGATGCTCCTTGCCTGTCTCCTTTCGCTCCACCACAATAGCCACGCTGACCGCTCGAGCATTGGCAGCAACATATAGCAGCAACGGCTCCTTGTCAATGGGAGCGGCGAGCACCGGTGGATTGGCCAATTGTCATTTTAAGTCCTCAAATGCTTCATCAGCAGCAGAACTCCAGACAAACTGATCCGTCTTCTTCAACATCTGATACAAAGGGATTGCCTTCTCACCGAGGCGACTGATAAACCGGCTTAACGCAGCAATCTGGCCTGCCAGGCGCTGAACATCATTGATACACTTTGGTTTAGCGAGGGAGGTGATGGCTGTGATCTTCTCCGGATTAGCCTCAATTCCCCTATTGGACACTAAGAAGCCTAATAACTTGCCCGCCGGTACACCAAAGACACACTTGTCCGGATTAAGCATCATCTTGTATGTTCTCATGTTATCAAAGGTTTCCTTCAAATCATCAATCAGAGTCTCCTTCTCCCTGGACTTAACCACGATATCATCCACGTAAGCATGTACATTACGGCCAATCTGCTTGTGAAGACAATTTTGTACACACCGTTGGTAAGTTGCTTGAGCACTCTTGAGCCCGAAGGGCATAGACACATAGCAGAAGGCTCCAAAGGGAGTTATAAATGCCGTCTTCTCCTGGTCCTTAACTGCCATTTTGTTCTGATGATAGCCAGAATACGCATCCAAAAAACTTAAACACTCACAACCCGCCGTAGCATCAATAATTTGATCAATACGGGGGAGGGAAAAAGGGTCTGCTGGACAAGACTTATTAAGATCTGTGTAATCCACACACATGCGCCAGGTGCCGTTTTTCTTGAGGACCAGCACCGGATTGGCAAGCCACTCAGGGTGAAAAACTTCAACAATAAAGCCAGCTGCTAAGAGCCTGGCTACCTCTTCTCCAATTGCCTTGCGTCTTTCTTCGTTAAACCGGCGGAGGAATTGTTTCACCGGTTTATATTTAGGATCCACATTAAGTGTGTGCTCAGCGAGTTGCCTCGGTACACCTGGCATGTCAGAGGGCTTCCATGCAAAAATGTCCCGATTCTCACGGATGAACTCGATGAGCGCGCTTTCCTATTTCGGATCCAAGTTGGCACTGATGCTGAACTGTTTGGACGAATCACCAGGTACGAAGTCAACAAGCTTAGTTTTTGCTGCCGATTTGAATTTCAGGGCCGGATCATGCTCCGTAGTTGGCTTCTTCAATGGAGTCATGTCCGCCGGATCAACATTGTCTTTATAGTACTTCAACTCCTCGGTGGCACAAACCGACTCTGCATAAGCCGCATCTCCTTCCTCGCATTCCAAAGAGATTTTGCGGCTTTCGTGAACCGTTATTGTCCCCTTGTGACCTGGCATCTTGAGCTGCAAATACACATAATAGGGCCGAGCCATAAACTTGGCGTAGGCCGGTCGCCCAAACAAGGCATGATATGGACTTTGGATTTTCACCACTTCAAACGTCAATGTCTCTGACCTGGAATCATGATCATCCCCAAAGGCCACTTCCAGAGCTATCTTACCAACGGGATCTGCTGATCTGCCAGGCACTACACCGTGGAATACTGTATTAGACGGTTTGAGATTCTTATCTGCTAGTCCCATACGATGGAAGGTCTCATAGTACAGGATGTTAATGCTGCTCCCTCCATCCATGAGCACCTTGGTGAACTTGTAACCTCCCACCTGAGGCGCCACCACTAGAGCCAACTATCCCGGATTATCGACCTGGGGAGGGTGATCTTCTCTGCTCCACATGATTGGTTGTTCAGACCAACGTAGATAACAGGGTATGGCTGGTTCAACAGAGTTGACCACCCGCCTCTGAACTTTCCGGTCTCGCTTGTCCAAGCTAGTGGTGAAGACATGGTACTGCCCATTACTCAACTGCTTTGGCTTGCTCTGGTAACCTGACTGTTGTTGCTGTTGGTTGTAACCACCCTGGTTGTTCTGACTATTTTGACCATTATGTCTGCCCGGATTACCATTGAATCCTGAACCGGAACTTCCTCCACCGTAACCCGGCCCGGATCCTGAGCCACCGCCAGATTCATGATCATACCGGAAATTGTTAGAATTCTTGAACTCCTGCATAATAAAGCAATCTTTCCAAAGGTGGTTTGCTGGCGCCTCCTTCGTCCCATGTCTTGGACAGGGCTGGCTTAGCAGATAGTTTAGGCGGTTTGGGTTAGGGTTGGGCGCTCCATTACGATTTTTCGGTCTACCCTTGCGTCGCTGGCCATTGTCCTGTGCGTTGGTATTAGCCACAAAGTCCAGGTTACCATCCGCTTTGCGCTTGCCTCCACCACCATTGCCTGCCCAGTGATGCTGCTGACCTTTGGAGCTGCTGTTCTTCTTCCCTTTCCCTGTCTTGTCATCATTAGATTCGGGATCCTTGGTACTATCAGAATCAGCATATTTCACCAAAGCAGCCATGAGGGTCCCCATGTCGGTGCAATGACGCTTCATCCGTCCCAACTTCAGCTTCAGGGGCCCAAACCGGCAGTTGCCTTCTAGGGTTAATACTGCGGTGTCAGCGTTGATGCGGTCTGAGGAGTGCAACACTTGTGAAACCCGACGCACCCAATGAGTCGTTGATTCTCCTTCCTCCTGGACGCATGCAGCTAAGTCCACTATCGACATAGGCTGTTTACAGGTATCCTTGAAATTGCTGATAAACCGGTCTCGTAATTGGGCCCATGAACTGATAGAATTAGCCGGCAAGCTTTTTAACCAAGTATGGGCCGTTCCTTCAAGCATCATGGTGAAGTATTTTGCACACGCCGCGTCATCCACATCAAGCATCTCCATGGCCATCTCATAGCTCTCCACCCATGTCTCTGGAGGTTGATCCGCCGTGTAATTCGGTACCTTGCGCGGGCCTTTGAAATCCTTGGGCAAGCGCACGTTGCGTAAAGCGTGGATAAGGCAAGGCACCCCCAAAGAACTAGGAGTAACACCAGGTTCAGTCAAGGTGGTTGGACGAACCGGCGTGAGCTGCCGAGCCTGATGCTGTGTGGCTAACTCGGCCTCCCTGCACGCGCGGGCCCGGTCCACCACTTCTTGAGCATTATCAGCACCACCCGCCGGGTTGTTGTCACGGGGTGCCCCACGTCGTTCATTACTCGGCACTGCTGGTTCATCCATATGTCTGCTATAGCTCCGGCTTGGACGGGGGGTCGAGTGGATCCGGTCGCGGCTGTACGAGTATGCTTCCTGTTGGGCCAAAGCTGTCCTTAGAAGTTCCTTGACCCGTCGCGTCTCTACTGCCTGCGGCTAGTCACCTTCAATTGGAATGGCCTCCAGCCGTACAGCAGCGGCAACAAGATTGTCCATTGGGTTGGAGTAGTGACCCGGAGGTGTTAAAGAAGCCTGAGGTATAACGGTCCATCTGACGAGGCGGGTCCATCTGACGAGGCTGAACCGGTGCACCGGTCCCAGGGGCTTCTGCCCAGTTTCCCTCCAGCAGATTTCCGGCTCTTGGTCCTGGAGTGTTGAAAAGGTCTCTGGCCTCGAAAACCGGGGGTAAGTGGGATCGGTGCTTCCTCCTCATGACTTCATGCGACGCGCTCTGGTCCAACATAAGCCTGTAGGCCTGTGCGTCTAAAGCGGCCCGCTCTGTGGCCATCCTGGTGTCCTCAGCCGCTAGATCCACCTTGGCCTGGGTGATTTGTTCCTTTACCTTTGCAATCTCCGCGTTGTGAACGTCCTGATCCGGCGGATTAACTTCCGCCATAAGCACAACCAACGCATCAAATAGTTCTGATAGAACCTGAGCCGGCGGGCGCACAGGGCCTCCTGCCCCGGCAGCCATCGCCGCTGCTGAACCGGAGATCGTTCCCGCAGCTGTCGAAGAATGAAGTGCTGCTTGTGTTCCGGCCATGAATATTCCAACCCGGTTGGGCAGATCAGAGGGGTCCGGAATACTGCCGCCATCGGAACAGCTCCCAATCCGGCCATCTTGTAGCTGATAAAGAGATTCGGTTTCTCCGGTCGAAGATTCGTCACCAGAACAAACGACGGACGCACCGCGAAATTCCGATCCATCCTCATAACTCCCTCCATGGATGACTCCCACGAAGGCACGCTTCATGGCCGGTTTAACCCGGGCGGATCGCGCATGCTGAGCCGTCTCGACGAGGTCGGTGCAGATGTTCGGCTCAGGGCCCGGTTCGCCGATCGTGCCAATGAAAACGTGAATGCTACCAAAGGGGACCCAGTACCCGTACTCAATTGAGCTGGCCTCGGAGCCCCAGACTGCGTCGTCGATGTAGAGCTTGCCGCGACGACTCTTAGTCATCCGGCCTACAGCGTAGCCCTCGAGTCCTTCAAAGTGGCCCTCCAAGAACCGGAAACCATCGTGCGATAGCCCCATGGTGGGCGCCAACTGTCGTGGTTTTGTCACGGTAGATGTCCTAGAGAAAGGAATTAGTCGTGGAGCCATCGCGACGGGTTAACTTGAAGGGGTTAAAGCAAACACAAGGACGCAAGAGAGTTTATACTAGTTTGGCCCCTTCGATGAAGGTAAAAGCCTACGTCTAGTTGTGATGGAATTTGTCAGGACCCCGATTCCAAGCCACATTGATCTAGCTGGTAACACCTCATATCACTTTGCGGCCTCACACACGGTATCCCACGGGTGTCGCCTTACCATGGCCCGGGACCACTTGCGCCTTTTGGCTCACGTATATGTTAGTGTCGCTAGCATCCATATGACAAAGAACCCGGGCCGACATGGCTAGTCGTGAACCCAAGGTGGCACAGACCTATGGAGACAGGCATACATGAATCACATCGAGCATGTCGGTCATCAGCGAGTGATTCCGGGCTGTAGCACTGGGCTAACAGGACTCCGGGGAACCCGGGCTGTAGCAGGCTAGGCAGGACTCCGGAAGTCACCGCGTGACATTTCCCCGATGGGACAGACATAGGAACGAAGTGAAACACATGCCGGCCAGTCAAGTGTCCTGAACAGTAGTGCTGGGCTAGCAGGACTCCGGTGAACCGGGCTGTAGCGAACTACTATGGCTCGAGGAATACTAGACTACATTTCCCCATAAGAAAGGCTGCCAAGGATAAACAACTAGATTGTCGGATTCCACTCATACCAAGCATTTCAATCATACACACAATATGCCCGATATGAGTACATACAACATGGCATCACAACAAAACTCTACAACTCAAGTACTTTATTTAAAGGCTCCAGGGAGCCATACATAACAAGTTCATACAGATAGGGGTCACATGACCCGACACTCAAGTCATACAATCATACAAGCACATGCGGAAGCAACTAGTCTGAGTACAGACTCTAGAAAGAAAGAAGGCTTCTCGAAGCCTGTCTATCTGCATAGGCCCTCCATGGCCAGGATCACCACCTGGGTGGCTAGTCACTCGTCGACGTCAAGGTCTACATAGAACCCATCGGAGGTGGCGGTGTTGTCGTCTGAAAACAGTAATTAAGCAAACATGAGTACAAGGGTACTCAGCAAGTCTTACATCAGAACCTACTATACATGCTTATTCTCAAGAAGGTGATGGGGTTATTGCAGCAAGCCAGCTTTGACTCTTGGCTAAGCTATCCTACGGAACTCCACCAGTAAAATAGTTTTCGCACACGAGTCCACTACTCACCAACACAATACTCCACCGGGGATCCTCCCTCGTCATCCTACGAGAGGGCCATCCTCGGTACTCACACTTATCTTGAGTCTTTTAGTAGTATCCATTAACTTGTCTATGAACTGCATAGGCAACCAAGTAGTCCTTTACCGCGAACGCGGCTATTCGAATAGTTTTATACCCTGCAGGGGTGTACTTCTTCATACATGCTTTCACCACTTACCGCTTACACGACATGTACTCGGCAACCTTCAAGCGGAAGCCCAGCGAGGGTGTCGGCCACGGCCTACCTAAACACCTAAGTCTCTAGTCCAGGCTTATCACCTATCCAGGTTCCATCCGCAGGGAGTCCGGCCGAGGTTTCAACTTACGGCCCCGAACGATGTGAACAGGGTTCCCGAGACACCAAACGGGTGACTCGGTACACCGTGCCATGGTGTATCTACCGCAGCATAGCCCACCCCTAGGGTCAGCGCTACGCACGGCCGCCAACACATAACCTACAAACACCAGAAACTATTTGCAACTCCTGGACAGAGTACTGGGGTGATTAAGGAGCCGAGAGGGTCCATTGGTTTCGGGCCCAATGTACGATAGTAACTACATCTTAAATCACACATACAGATCTCAGTTCTTATGGACGGTCTCAATGAAACAACCCACCATGTACTCCTACATGGCCTCTCATCGATACCTTTACGAAAACATGTTCAACACATCCCTCACATTACCGGCATAAGCATTTCATAGCCCATCACCCAGATGAACCAGACCTGACACAACTCTAAGCATAGCAGGCATAGCAAGGTAGGAATTACATACATGGCTCAATCAACTCCTACACATGCTAGTGGGTTTCATCTAGTTACTGTGGCAATGACAGGTCATGCAGAGGATAAGGGTTCAGCTACCGTAGCACACAGCAGTTTGAATCGCGTTGTCTTAATGCAGTAAACAAGAGCAAAAGCGAGAACATGGGTTTGTATCGGAATGATCAATGGGTTGCTTGCCTGATGGAGTGGTAGTGGGATACTGCCCTTCAGTTGGATACTCATGAATATCCTCGAAGGCAGAACCTACCACGAAGAACACATCGGAACACAATCAACACATGACGATATGCAACAGTATGATGCATGCTATGACATGGCAATATGAATGTGTCTTGGCCTAATGCAAGCTATAACAGAAAGGAATGTGCTTATTTGAACCAAAGGTTCAAAGGTTAGTTCATTTAACATAGCCACATTAGTGCATTACCATATTCTGCTTAAACAGCAAGGTTAACTTGTTTTGTCATGCATGAAACCATTACGGATGGATAGATTGAATTTTTCTGATCATTTCTCATATATAACTCTTTACATTTGGAGCTATGGTTGATTTTCTATGATTTTTAGAAGTTTTGACTATTTTATGGAATTTCCTGTATAAGAATAATTCCAGTAATTTAATTACTGCGTCAGCATTACGTCAGGGTGACGTCAGTGGTCAACGGGGACGTCCAGGTCAAACCTGACTGGTGGGTCCCGCGTGTCAGTAGTTAATTAAACTAATTATTTTTAGTTAAAACTAATTTGATTTAGTTAGCAGAGGGGGGCCCACTTGTCATTGACTTAGGGGAGTCAACCTGGGCCCACCCAGTCCACGTCAGCGGTCAAACCCACCGATCAACGGGTCAAAGCCTGCCGGCGTTTAGCCGCCGGCGAGGCCAGACGCGGCGGAGGGCTGCGGCTTTCATGCTCCGGCAACCAAAACGACGGCGGAGACGTGCTACGCGTAGCTGGGGAGCTGCCGCATCCAGTGGTGCAAGTGGTTGGACACGGGGACACCGGAAACGACACCGGCGAGCTCGACAGCGGCGGCCGGAGTTCAGACGGGGTTGGGTTCGACGCTATGGTGCACGGGAGAAGGAGCTGGTGGTGGCAACGGGCTCCTGGTGCTGCGCTGAGCACAATGGTGAGCTTGGCTTCGAGCCACTGTGGCTCTAGCCACGACGACGCCATCGCCGGCGGCGGGGAGCTTTCAGGTGCGGTGCAAGTGGCGACTACAGAGGCCAAATGAGCACGGGAGCTAGGGGGAGAGGAAGAGGAGCTCACAGCGGGGTCGGAGAGGGGGTCAGTGAGCTCGGGGAGGTTCTGGCGGCGCCGAATCGACCGGAGACGGCTCGGGTGCCCGAGGTTGAAGACGAGGGTTAAGACGGCGTTCGGCGGCATTTGGAGTCGCGTGGGTCAGCGGAGAGGTCTAGGGCGACGAGGCGGAGCTATTGGGCTTGTCGGAGGGGCGAGGGGGTGGCTCTGGTGACATCTACGACGAACGGCGGCGAGGATCGCGCTCGGCCATCGCGGGAGAGGGTGAGGGAGACGAGGGCGAGAGTGAGGGAGGATGAGAGGGGGACGTGGGGGTCGGCGTGGCATCCCTGGACGTCTCCAGGGTGTCGGCCGAAGCAGGAGGTGGCCGGCGTGTGGCCGCGGGCGCCGGCCACACGCTCCTCGTCCTTCTGGCAGGAGGAGGACGACGACTGGCAAGGCCAGTCGGCTGGGCCAGCACAGGTAAGGCCCAGGTGGGCTTCCCTCTCTCTCTTTTTTTCTGATTGTTTTCTTTTTCTATTAAACTGCAACTGTTGGGCTTTATTAAAAATACTAAAACGTTTCCAAAAATCCTGAAAATAATTGTGGGCTCTGTTTAGAATATTTCCAACAGCAAACATTTATTTCCAGAATTATTTGAGCATTTAAATTATTTTATAGCATTTAAATGCCCAAATTTAAATACTTATGATTTAATTCAATGACCTTCTGTTGACCTAGAAAATTGTGCACCAATTTTGCCAGAGGTTCTAAACCAAGACAAAGAGGGTGAACTTTTTAGAAGGGCATTTCAGGTTCATTGAAAATAATTTTAGTAAACCCTAGTTGTTTCCGGGGGGGGGGGGGGGTTGGGGGGTTTTTCCTTCCCCATTTCAAACTTAAAAGGAAATTAAACATGATGCACACTCTAATGCTTGAACTAGCTAGGGTGTGACAACTCACCCCCACTCAAAAGAATCTCGTCCCGAGATTTAGGATCCTCCGGAAAGAAGGTGGGGTACTCGAGTTGAAGACGATCCTCCCTTTCCCAAGTGGCTTCTTTCTCGGAATGTTGTGACCATTGAACCTTGAGAAACTTGATATTATGACGTCGAGTGGTACGCTCGGCTTGATCAAGGATACGAACAGGATATTCTCGATAGGAGAGGTTATCTTGTAGATCAAGCGTTTTGTGGTCCACTCCACGGATAGGATCCGCGAAGCAACGCCTGAGTTGAGAAACATGGAAGACATCGTGAACTCTGGAAAGATGCAAAGGTAGTTCCAACTGGTAGGCAACTTCTCCTCGTTTGGCAAGAATGCGAAAGGATCCAATGTAACGAGGAGCCAATTTGCCTTTGATACCGAAACGATGGGTTCCCTTTAACAGGGTAACCCGAAGGTAAGCCTTCTCGTCGACTTCATAAGTCATAAGCTTATGTTTACGATCATATTGACTCTTTGACGAGATTGGGCTGTTTTCAATTTCTCACGAATAACGTGAACCTGCTCTTCTGCTTCCTGAATCATATCCGGGCCAAAGAGTTGTCTTTCCCCGGTTTCTGACCAGTTAAAAGGCGTTCGACATTTTCGTCCATAGAGAACTTCGAAAGGAGCCTTGCCCAAGCTGGCTTGATAACTATTGTTATAAGCAAACTCCGTGAATGGGAGGCAATTCTCCCAACTCATTCCGAACGAGATGACAGAAGCTCGGAGCATATCTTCCAGAATTTGATTGACTCGCTCTACTTGACCACTTGATTGAGGATGGAAGGCGGTACTAAAAGAGAGACGAGTTCCCATAGCATTTTGGAAACTTTCCCAAAATCGAGAGGTGAAGAGACTCCCACGGTCTGAGTTAATTTCCAATGGGACACCATGAAGAGACACTATTCGGGAGATGTATAAATCGGCTAGCTGGCTAGCGGTGAAACTCTCACGAACAGGTAGGAAATGGGCTACTTTGGAAAGTCGGTCGATCACGACGAAGATGGCATTATTCCCTCTCTTGGTTCTGGGAAACCCAGTGATGAAATCCATACTGATTTTATCCCATTTCCATTCAGGAATAGCCAAAGGTTGAAGGGTGCCAGCAGGCCGTTGATGCTCTGCTTTAACACGACGACAAACGTCGCAATTAGCAATGTATTGAGCGATTTCTCTCTTCATCCTAGTCCACCAAAACCTTTGGCGTAGGTCTTGATACATTTTGGTACTATGGGGATGAATGGTGAGAGGGGATTCATGAGCTTCCTTAAGGATCAGCTGCCTCAGGTTTCGTGCCTTTGGAACCACTAGGCGATTTCCAAAGTATACGACACCTTGATCATCAATGGAGAAACAATTCGCAACTCCTTTCTTAATGTTTCTCTTAATACGGGAGATTCCCGGATCTACCTTCTATGCCTTGATGATCTGATCCGTAAGGGTAGGTTTCGCCACCAGGGTGGATAGGAATCCTCGAGGAACAATGTGAAGATTTAGCTTACGAAATTCCTCATGGAGAAGTGGTTGACTTTGTTGTAACATCAGGTTGTTACAATAGGACTTACGGCTTAGCGCATCAGCCCTGACATTGGCTTTGCCTGGGGTGTAAGTTATTCCTAAGTCATAATCCGAGATCAACTTGACCCAACGTCTTTGCCTGAGATTCAAGTCTGGTTGGGTGAAGATATATTTCAAACTTTGGTGATCGGTGAAGATCTCGCAACGATTACAGAGGAGGTAATGTCGCCAAGTTTTAAGTGCATGGACTACAACTGCAAGCTCTAGATCATGTGTGGGATAATTTTCCTCATGTGGGTGTAATTGCCGTGAAGCATAGGAAATTACCTGACGATCTTGCATGAGTATGCAACCTAGTCCTTGTCGCGAGGCATCGCAATAGATAATAAAGTCCTTGGAGAAATCTCGTGGTACCAGTACGGGAGCAGATGTCAGGCGTCTTTCCAGTTCCTGAAAGCTGAACTCGCACTGTGGAGTCCACTCGAACTTTTTATCTTTCTTGAGGAGTTCAGTTAGAGGTTTAGCAACCTTGGAGAAATTCTTGACGAAGCGGCGGCAATAGCTCGCTAAGCCAAGGAAGCTCCGAACTTGCTTGACCGTCTCAGGTGGAGTCCAATCAAGGACGGCTTGAACTCGCTTGGGATTGACAGCAATACCCTTGCCAGAGATTACATGGCCTAGATAGGTCACTTCTGGCAACCAAAATTCACACTTGGAGAATTTGGCATAAAGGCGATGCTCTCGAAGTTTCATCAATACCAGCCTTAGATGTTCGGCATGTTCCTCTTCATTCTTGGAGTAGATGAGTATGTCATCGAGGTATACTACGACGAATTTATCCAAGTACTCCATGAAAACCGAGTTCATTAACCGGGAGAAGGTGGCTGGGGCATTGGTTAAACCGAAGGACATAACGGTGTACTCGTATTGGCCATAACGAGTAACAAAGGCCGTTTTGGGAATGTCCCCGTTTCTGATTTTGATTTGATGGTAGCCCAACCTCAAATCCATCTTGGAGAAGACTGAGGATACAGCGAGCTGATCATACAGATCGTTGATCCTGGGAAGCAGATACTTGTTCTTGATGGTGACCAAGTTGACAGGTCGATAATCTACAACCATTCGATCCGTTCCATCCTTCTTCTTGACGAAGAGGACGGGGCAAGCCCAAGGAGAGGAACTGGGACGGATGAAACCCTTTTTCAAGGACTCATCGAGTTGGTTTTTAAGCTCGGCTAGTTCTAAGGGTGCCATCTTGTAGGGTCTTCTAGAAATTGGAACGGTTCCTGGAACAAGGTCTATCACAAACTCGACATCCTAGTCAGGTGGAACACCTGGCAGTTCTTCTAGAAAGACATCCGGAAATTCTCGGACTATCGGAACATCCTCAAGGTCTGGAAGGGGGTTGGCATTTAGGGAGTAAAGATGGCGCTTGGCCACTCAAGTTAAGACATTGACTGTCTTGCCCGATGGGTGAGTAAGTTGAACGGTTCTAGTGGCACTATCAATCTTAGCATAATGAGCTGACATCCAGTCCATACCCAAGATGATGTTTATGTCCGTGGACTTGAGAGCTATTAAGGATGCAAGGAAGACAAGTCTATCGACAAGAATTTCGTTCCCATGGCTTACTCTAGAAGTTTGCCATTTGGAACCCGGAGTTTGAATTACCATGGAAGTGGGCATGTCACAGAATGTCGTGTTATGCAATCGAGCATAGTTCTCGGATATGAATGAATGAGATGCTCCAGTATCGAAAAGAACAGATGTCGGATGGCAGTTAACAAGGACCGTACCAAGGACGACGTTGGGATCCTCATGAGCCTCCTCGGCTGAAACATAGTTGACATGGCCACGGGCAGTGGTGACCAGCTTGGCATAGAATGTCTTTCCCGCAGGCTTACCACGACCAACGGACTTTCCGGTTTGAATGGGGTTGTTGTTCTGGGGACACTCTCGGCTATAGTGACCCGGCTCTCCACACTTAAAGCATGTCACCACATTGGGGCGTGGAGCAACATTAGCAGCGGGGCCACCATAGGGCTTGGGCGGTGCAAATTGCTGGTTGGGACGAGGCGCCTCAAAGGATGGTGAGGGAGTCCTAGATTAGGGGGTGTTCGGATAGCCGGACTATACCTTCAGCCGGACTCCTAGACTATGAAGATATAAGATTGAAGACTTCGTCCTGTGTCCGGATGGGACTTTCCTTGGCGTGGAAGGCAAGCTTGGCGATGCGATATTCAAGATCTCCTACCATTGTAACCAACTCTGTGTAACCCTAACCCTATCCGGTGTCTATATAAACCGGAGGGTTGTAGCCCGTAGAGGGTCAACTCCATACACAATCATACCATAGGCTAGCTTCTAGGGTTTAGCCTCCTTGATCTCGTGGTAGATCTACTCTTGTACTACCCATATCTTCAATATTAATCAAGCAGGAGTAGGGTTTTACCTCCATCGAGAGGGCCCGAACCTGGGTAAAACAAAGTGTCCCCTGTCTCCTGTTACCATCCGGCCTAGACGCACAGTTCGGGACCCCCTACCCGAGATCCGCCGGTTTTGACACCGACATTGGTGCTTTCATTGAGAGTTCCTCTGTGTCGTCGCCTTTAGGCCCGATGGCTCCTTCGATCTTCAACAACGATGCGGTCCGGGGTGAGACTTTTCTCCCCGGACAGATCTTCGTCTTCGGCCGCTTTGCACTGCGGGCCAACTCGCTTGGCCACCTTGACCAGATCGGAAGCTACGCCCCTGGCCATCAGGTCAGGTTTGGAAGCCTAAACTACACGGCTGACATCCGCGGAGACTTGATCTTCGACGATTCGAGCCACAGCCAAGCGTGCCGCACTGTCTCGATGGGCACGATATAGCTCTGCCGCCGAACAGCGCCTTGGAGGCCGCACACGCATCGGTTTCGACCATTGATTCGGAACCTACTGCGCCGATCGAGGATCAGCGGTTGGACGCTGCCTCAGGGGCTGCGATCTCAGAGGCGATCGAGCCGAACTCCAGCCCCGCACTCCGCATGGCCCGTGACCCCGAGGAGCCGGATCCCTCTCCGAACTCCGAGCCCCCTGCGCCCCTGCCAATCGAATCCGAGTGGGCGCCGGTAATGGAGTTCACCGCAGCGGACATCTTTCAGCATTCGCCTTTTGGCAACATCCTGAATTCTCTTAAGTCTCTCTCTTTATCAGGAGAGCCCTGGCCGGACTACGATCAGCAAGGGTGGGATACGGACGGTGAGGAAATTCAAAACCCACCCACCACCCACTTTGTAGCCACTATCGACGACTTAACCAACATACTTGACTTCGGCTCCGAAGACATCGACGGCATGGACGACGATATAGGAGACGAACAGGAACCAACACCTGTAGGGCGCTGGAAAGCCACCTCGTCATACGACATATACATGGTGGATACTCCAAAAGGTGGAGATGGCGATGGAACAATGGGGGATAACGCCCCCAAGAAACAGCCCAAGCGCCGGCGTCAGCGGCGCCGCTCTAAATCCCGCCAAAGCAAAAACGGTGATTCCGGCACGGGAGATAATACTACCCCGGAGAGCGCCAAAGAACACCCACCTCAGCAAGATTCGGCACAGGAAGATGGAGAAGCCAGCCCTCACGAGAGAGCGGCAGACCAAGAGGTCGAGGATGATAACTATACGCCTCCCTCCGAAGACGAGGCAAGCCTCGATGACAACGAATTCGTCATACCATCAGACCCCGCCGAACAAGAGCATTTTAAACGCAGGCTTTTAGCCACGGCAAGCAGCCTGAAGAAAAATCAGCAACAACTTAGAGCTGCCCAAGATTTGCTAGCTGACAGATGGACTGAAGTCCTTGCGGCCGAAGAGTATGAACTCGAACGCCCCTCCAAGAGTTACCCAAAGCACAGGCCGCTACCCCGATCAGAGGAGGAAGCACCTACATCACCAGCGCATGACATGGCAGACCGGCCACCCCGTGGCCGTGACAGAGAGGCCGCTCAGCCCTCCACCCAAGCCATGCCCCGACGCCGCACAACTAAGGCACGGGAAAATGCGCCCGACCTACGAGACATACTGGAGGAAAAGCAAGACAAACAAGATCGATCTACGGATCGCGCAGGCGCCCTACGGCATGCGACAATGATCTTCACTCCGGATACAACAAATCCGGCCGGGCCGAACACAACAGACATAGCTCTTCCAAGCTGCATCGTGATATAGCCCAGTATAGAGGCGTCGCACACCCGCTATGCTTCACGAATGAAGTAATGGATCATAAAATCCCAGAGGGCTTCAAACCCGTAAACATCGAATCATACGATGGCACCACAGACCCGGTGGTATGGATCGAGGACTATCTCCTTCACATCCACATGGCACGCGGCGATGATCTACATGCCATCAAGTACCTCCCGCTCAAACTTAAAGGACCGGCCCGGCATTGGCTTAACAGCTTGCCAGAAGACTCAATCGGTTCTTGGGAGGACCTGGAAGCCACATTCCTCGATAACTTCTAGGGCACTTATGTATGACCGCCGGATGCCGACGACTTAAGCCACATAATTCAGCAGCCAGAAGAATCAGCCAGACAATTCTGGACATGGTTCCTAACAAAGAAAAACCAGATAGTCGACTGTCCGGACACAGAGGCCCTAGCAGCCTTCAAGCATAACATCCGCGACGAGTGGCTTGCCCGGCACCTGGGACAGGAAAAGCCAAAATCCATGGCAGCACTCACGACACTCATGACCTGCTTTTGCGCAGGAGAAGACAGCTGGCTGGCTTGCAGTAACAACTTATCAAAGAACCCTGGTAATTCAGATACCAAGGACAAAAGTGGCAGGACACGTCGGAATAAGCAAAAACACCGTGTTAACAGCGACATCAATGAAGAGACGGCAGTCAATGCCGGATTCAGAGGCTATAAATCCGGTCAGCGGAAAAAGCCATTCAAAAAGAATACTCAGGGCCCGTCCAGTTTGGACCGAATACTCGATCGGTTGTGCCAGATACATGGCACCCCCGAAAAGCCAGCCAATCACACTAATAGGGATTGTTGGGTGTTCAAGCAGGCAGGCAAGTTAAGAGCCGAAAACAGAGACAAGGGGCTGCACAGCGACGACGAAGAGCCCAAGCCGCCGAACAACAATGGACAGAAGGGCTTTCCCCCACAAGTGCGGACGGTGAACATGATATACGCAACCCACATTCCCAAGAGGGAGCGGAAGCGTGCGCTGCAGGACATATACGCGATGGAGCCAGTCACCCCAAAGTTCAACCCATGGTCCTCCTGCCCGATCACCTTTGATCGAAGGGATCATCCCACTAGCATCCGTCATGGCGGCTTCGCCGCATTGGTTCTCGACCCAATCATCGACGGATTTCACCGCACAGGAGTCCTCATGGACGACGGCAGTAGCCTGAACCTGCTTTATCAGGACACAGTGCGGAAAATGGGCATAGATCCCTCAAGGATCAAACCCACAAGAACGACCTTTAAAGGCGTTATACCAGGTGTAGAAGCCAACTGTACAGGCTCAGTAACACTTGACGTGGTCTTCGGATCCCCGGATAATTTCTGAAGTGAAGAGTTAATCTTTGATATAGTCCCGTTTCGCAGTGGCTATCACGCTCTGCTTGGACGAACTGCGTTCGCAAAATTCAATGCGGTGCTGCATTACGCATATCTCAAACTCAAGATGCCAGGCCCTCGAGGAGTAATCACGGTCAAGGGAAACACCGAACGCTCCCTCCGTAGGCAATTCCCCAGTCCGGCCATTAAAAAGCCAGACACCGCCAAGCGCGCCTGGAGTAACCTACAGCAGGACCGCCTGGCACACTCTGAGCAAGCGTAGCAATGCGGCCCCAACCCCAGCTTTCGCGACCTAGCGAAACCAGTACCTCGCGTACACAACTACGCCCTTGAAATACCATGGGCACAGGGGAAGGGGCACAATAAACGGCACGCGCAACATACGGCTTAAAACGTACTAGGGGCTGCCGGATTCTTTTTTTTAATTTTTTCTTACTTTCAGGACTCCATACTTCGGACGACCTGTTCGGCAACTCGACTGCCGCACAAACGATGCAAGATCCAGGGAGGCAGACAAACCATGCCGCATTACGGAGCTCCCAGGTGGTCTCTGTTACGAGCGGTATACCTGTTTTAAATACAATTCCGCGGCCTGCCCCTGGTCAGGACATACTGAATAGTCCAATATCTTTTGCTTATCGCACTATTTGTATCGTTCGGCTTTGATAAATAGCCTCTCTATAAACAATGCTTAGCTTCTCGTCTATTTTTTGCATTACTCTATTTTATATATGTTCATTAATGACATGTTGCCCCCGTACACTATGGTATGACAAGTACGCCAGGGGCTTCAGTACCCTTTAATATGGTGTGAGAAGTCCGTACACTTTCACAAGTGCGGCACCCCGAACTTATAGCACTATATGCATCGGCTCCGAATCATGATTTGGGTCAATAGTTGGGTTTGCCCGGCTCCTATGTTTTGGTGCCTTACATTCCGCTATATCGGCTAAGGTAGCACTAGGAGAACCACTGCGATTGTGCCCCGATTGAGCTGGGCTAAGCACCTCAGTGGAGAAAGCTAAAACTGACTGTTCGAGAGGTTTTTCGGGTCCCTAAAGGCCTATGCCGCTTCGAGCGAGGAGCTGGATAACCCCAGCCAAGGCATGGATAGCGCCCCGAACTCAGTCTTCTGAACTAGGGGCTTCGTCGAAATTTAAAATTATAAAGTTCTATGGCTAAGTGAGAGTGTTCAAGCATTATAGTCCGATTGCCTGGTTCGCCGTGCTGAGCGCCTCCCTCGAAGGACCCAACTATGGGAAAAAGAGTGCTCAGGTTTATCCCCGAACACCCCAGCACTAGTGGCATGGGGGCAGAAGCCGACGACTGGCCATCTCTCAATTTTTTGATAAACGGCCGCACAGAAAATAATATTTTAAATTCAACAAGCATTGCTTAAGCGCCTATGAACAAGTTTTCAGCGCACAGGATAAAAACGAGCGAGTTTATTCAAAAATTACATCCTTGGTACATTCATCTGCCACAAGGCAAGCACCCGCAAGAACATCCTTGTAATAGTTCTCGGGCTTGCGGTGCTCCTTCCCCGGCGGCGACCCGTCCTTCACAAGCTTCTCACCGTCTAGCTTACCCCAGTGCACCTTTACACGGGCAAGGGCCCTACGGGCACCTTCGATGCAGACAGAGCGCTTGAGGACCTCGAGGCTTGGACAGGCCTCCAACAGCCGCCGTACCAGCCCGATGTAGCTCCCAGGCAGGGCCTCTCCGGGCCACAGCCGAACTATGAAGCCCTTCGTGGCCTGTTCGGCCGCCTTGTGGAGTTCGACCAGCTGTTTCAGCTGGTCGCTCAAGGGCACAGGGTGTCTAGCCTCAGCACACTGAGACCAGAACACCTTCTCCGTCGAGCTGCCCTCTTCAGCTCGGTAGAATGCGGCGGCATCGGATACGCTGCGGGGAAGATCTGCGAATGCCCCTGGAGAACTCCGGATTCGGGTAAGTAACAAGTAGTTTACTTTTATATTTCTGCTTTGCATAAAGAATGCCTTACCCGCTGCTATCTTCTTCATATCCTCCAACTCTCGGAGGGCCTTTTGGGCTTCGGCCTTGGCAGACTCGGCAGTCTCAAGGGCCGCCGCGAGCTCGGACGCTCGGGTCTCTGACTCAAGCTCCAAACTCTCATGTTTTCTCATGAGAGCCTGAAGCTCTTGCTGCACCTCGCCGACCTGAGCCCCAAGTTTTTCTCGCTCGGTGCGCTCCGCGGCCGTTTTCTTTTCGGCCTCAGACAGCGCCTGCTTGAGGGTCGCCACCTCAGTCGTGGCCCCTACAATAAGCAGTACAATCCTGTTATTTTTTGCAATCACGCCTCTCTATAGGCACTTATTTCTGTAAGGTATTTCTTACCTTCTTTCTCCTCGAGTTGCCGCTTGGCAAGGCCGAGCTCTTGCTCGGACCGCTCGAGTCCCTGTTTCAGGACACCCACCTCCGCAGTCAGTGCGGCGGTGGAGAGCAGCGAAGCCTGCATACGCATATTGACTCTTTATTGTTAGACTCATGTGAAATTTAATAGATCCTCTATTCGGCTTTTCTTTCCGAACGCCAAATAGAGCATCAGGGGCTACTGTCTATGTGGTAATATTTTTACATATTTTTACTTACCTCGAAGCCTGTTAGGAGGCTAGCGCAAGCTTCACTCAGCCCGCTCTTGGCGGACTGGACCTTCTGGATCACCGTACTCATAATAGTACGGTGCTCCTCATCGATGGAGGCGCCTTCAAGCACCTCCAGCAGATTGTCCGGCACCTCTAGTTGGACGGAGGTTGCCGGCTCAGAAGACTTGCTCCTCTTGGAAGGAGCTCACCTACCGCGATCCGGAATCGTTGAAGATTCCGGCACAGTGTCCGGCTTAAGGCCGGACTTGGAGCCCTGGGGGGTCTTGTCCCCTTTACTCCTGGAGTCCAGGAAGTTGCCTTGCGGCTCATCCAAGACCACCTCCTCCTGCCCCGGAGCTTGTTGTGACGCCACTTCAGCGTCGTCCGCAGTGCGGGGGAAGACAGCGGGCGGAACGGAGTTCACGTTCGATGAATCCAGGGAGCCGCTCGACGACTCGTTGAGTTCGGCCCGGGGCGGGCTGTATAAGTATCGTCGACGTTAGGCAAAGCTGTGCAACAAAGGAACATCACGAGTTACTCTGATATCCGAACTTATGATTTCGCCGGACGCTTGGCCCTGTCCGGCCTCTCCTCTTCGTCTTCTTCGGCGTCGGGGGAATAGTCCGGCGGAGGGGTCTTCCTCTTCCTGGACCCCTCGGCCTCCCCAGTTGGGGCGGCCTCCCTCTTCTTTCCTCCCCCCGCTGGAGGGGGAGAGGTTTCTTCTTCCTCCTCCTCGTTTTCATGGGAGGAGGGCGTCTCGGACTCGCCGGATGACGAGGCCGACAACACCACATTACGGGTACTCTTTCGAGTCCCCGTGGTCTTCTTCTTCTTAGCCTTCTTCTCCGGCACCACATAAGGCGCCGGAGTCAGCAGCTTCACCAGTAGAGCTGGGGCTGGGTCTTCGGGCAGCGGAGCCGGACAGTTAATCGGTTTGGCCATCGCCTGCCAAGCCTGTCAAAGGCAAGGGAGTTTAGATCCCGCATAGAGTCAAACTATGAAAAAAGCTTGAACATCCTGTAACAGGTGTAGATAGCATACCTTGCTAGCGTGACGCTGTGAGCTGTATCTGCGGTCCTCGGAAGCGGATGCGGGAGCCTCGGCGCCCTTGAATAGCATCTTCCAGGCATCTTCGTACGTTGTGTCGAGGAGCCTGCTGAGGGTTTGATGCTGTGCCGAGTCGAACTCCCACAGATTGAAATCCCGATGTTGGCACGGGAGGATCCGGCGGACGATCATAACCTGGATTATGTTGACAAGCCGGATTGGCTTGTTCACTAGGGACCGGATGCATGTTTGCAATCCGGTCACCTCTTTCTCGTTGCCCCACGACAGGCCCGTCTCTTTCTAGGACGCAAGCCGCGTGGGGGGTCTGGATTGGAACTCAGGGACCGCGGTCCATTCCGGATCGCGTGGCTCGGTGATATAAAACCACCCGGATTGCCATCCCTTTAGGGTCTCCACGAAAGAGCCCTCGAACCATAGGGCGTTGGCCATCTTGCCCGCCATGGCGCCTCCGCACTCCGCCTGGCTGCCGCTCACCACCTTGGGCTTGACGTTGAAAGTCTTGAGCCAGAGGCCGAAATGGGGGCGAACGCGGAGAAAGGCCTCGCACACGACGATAAACGCCGAGATGTTGAGGATGAAGTTCGGAGCCAGTCGTGGAAATCCAGGCCGTAGTAGAACATGAGCCCCCGGACAAATGGGTGGAGTGGAAAACCCAGTCCGCGGAAGAAGTGGAGGAGAAATACCACCCTCTCATGGGGCCTTGGGGTGGGGATAAGCTGTCCCTTCTCGGGAAGCCGGTGGGCGATGTCCTTGAACAGATACCCGGCCTTCCTTAGCTTCTTGATTTTTTCCTCCATAACGGTGGAGACCATCCATTTGCCTCCCGCTCCGGACATTGCTGGAGAAGGTTGAGGTGGGAAGTGCGGGCTTGGGCGCTGGAGCTCAGGTGCGCGAGAGATGGGTAGGCAAGGGAGGAAGAAGGCGTAGGTAAATAGGGTGGATCCTTATCCCCTTATATAGGCGGATGCGGTTATGCGTCCCCACTTGCCTAATAAAACTCGCTTGCCTCCCGAGCGCCATGATAAATGGCGCGGTTGGGTTACCCACATCCGTATTAATGAGAATCCTGTAAAAAGGGTACACCATCTCTGCTTTGACAAGACGTGCCAAGGAAACCACCTCGCAAAACATGATGAGGTGGAAAAGTAAAAACGATTCGAGTAAAGGACTTGGCTGTAGTGTGATGGCGCACTGCAGAATACGTCAGCAGATTTGTTTTGTGTTAATATTATTCTCTCTATGGCAATATGTGGAAACTTATTTTACAGAGACGGACACTACTCTTGGTGATTACAATCTTCTATGAAGGACTTGGAGGAGGAACCCGCCTTGCAATGCCGAAGACAATTTGCGCGCCGGACTCGTCGTCATTGAAGCCTGGTTCAGGGGCTACTGAGGGAGTCCTGGATTAGGGGGTGTTCGGATAGCTGGACTATACCTTCAACCGGACTCCTGGACTATGAAGATATAAGATTGAAGACTTCGTCCCGTGTCCGGATGGGACTTTCCTTGGCGTGGAAGGAAAGCTTGGCGATGCGATATTCAAGATCTCCTACCATTGTAACCGACTCTGTGTAACCCTAACCCTATCTGGTGTCTATATAAACCGGAGGGTTGTAGCCCGTAGAGGGTCAATTCCATACACAATCATACCATAGGCTAGCTTCTAGGGTTTAGCCTCCTTGATCTCGTGGTAGATCTACTCTTGTACTACCCATATCTTCAATATTAATCAAGCAGGAGTAGGGTTTTACCTCCATCGAGAGGGCCTGAACCTGGGTAAAACAAAGTGTCCCCAGTCTCCTGTTACCATCCGGCCTAGACGCACAGTTCGGGACCCCCTACCCGAGATCCACCGGTTTTGACACCGACAGATGGCCTCGGGATGAACTTGGGTGGCAGTGCCGTGCTTGGAATCCACACCCGGCGCTTCTGAGCTCCAGAGCCGGATGAAGAGCCAAAATCATGGGAGTGCTTGCGTGAAGCGTCATAATCAGTCTGTCCTATCTCAGCACTGATGGCTTTATTGACCAACTTCTGAAAGGAGGTGTACTCGTGCAGACAAAGATCGCGGCGAAGCTCAGGGCTAAGTCCCTTGTAGAACCTTGCTTGCTTCTTAGCGTCAGTAGATACCTTTTCAGGGGCATAACATGCCAGATTCCCAAATTCACGACTATAAGCATCCACAGTCAGTCTTCCTTGGGTGAAGTTGCAGAACTCCTCCCTCTTGCGATCCATGAGACCTTCCGGAATGTGATGCTCACGGAAAGCCTCACTGAATTCAGCCCAAGTAGTGACCTGGCCGACCGGGCGCATAGCTTCAAAATTCTCCCACCAGAGGCTAGCAGGGCCTTAGAGATGGTAGGCAGCGTAAGTAACCTTGTCGGCTTCGGCTACGTTGGCAGAACGTAGCTTGTGGGTGATGCTGCGAAGCTAGTCATCCGCGTCGAGGGGCTCGACAGAATGGTTAAACTTTGGTGGGTACAGCTTGATAAAGTCATTGATTGACACCAAGTCATTTTGCGGGTGGCGTGAAGTGTTCTGCTCAATCCGCTCTAGCAGGCGGTTAGTCTCACGCTTATTTCTTTGCGCCTCTAGCATCACTGCGGCCAGAGAAGGCGGGTGAGGCAGATTTTCACACCTAGCTACACTGGCTTCCCCCTGCTCCAAGGCAGCAGGGTTGCTGCGGGTGTTGACCATCCTAGGAGAAAACAAGACAACGGTTTAGACAATGATGGCTCAAACTTAGCAAGGAAGTGCAGAATGTAATGGATAACACGGAATGCAGAGATGTTCATCCGTATGTCATGGTAATATTAGACTGCCATATATATACCAATGGTCATACACATCATACATAGTTTAGTACAAGCCCAAGCTACAGTACAACTATGATGGAAGACGTTACATCTCATCGGAGGCATTCCAAGCTCCTATACATTATTTGACTACACCTCCGGAACTGATTACACACCAAGTCGTAGTCCACAAGTCACGCAGGACACTGAAGATACAACTATTACAATACTAGTGGTACTACTACTAACTCAGACAGCTCCGTAGTAGTCCTCATAGAAGTCACCTCCATAGCCTGGAAGTACAACGTGACCATCCAGGAACAGACGGTCCTGAGGAGCCTGTGGACCATAGGGGCTAGGATGAGGTCTTGGACCAACAAACGGTGGCCTGTGGGGACCACGGGGTGGGGTGATGCCTCCCACATCACGCCAATCCACCATGTCTGGCAAAGCAGATCTCACAGGATACAGATCCCTTGTATCCATACATCCAGCTTGCACCGCAGGTGCAAACCGAGTCAATGTAGCCCAATGATCAGCACGGGTATTGAAAAGCTCCAGCCTCAAGGCCCAATTCTCTCAGTCCTTATCTTCGATCATCTCGGCAGTGGTACAAGTTAATGAGTCCTCCTGAGTGGAGTCAGCATAGATAGCCTGAAGATACCCTTGCGCTCCCGGAAGTGAAGCTGGCATGTAACGGAAGTCGGTGTTCCGAAGTAGGCCAGTCCGGACTCGCATGATGGTCATCATGGAATAGGCAGCATCCTGCACAGCCATCTCAACAGTAACCCCAAGTCCATAGGAACAGTGAAGGGGCTCGGTAGATCCAGGATAAGAAGGAAATATCCTGACGGTGCAGAAATATTGGCATTGATTAAAGTCTCAGAATTGCTCTTCGACGGTGTATTCGGGATACCAACGGTAACCCGTCTCGATCATTACCTGGACTAACATAGCAGTATGACCGGGCATGTCGAGGCACCGGGTCAGGCGAACCACTTGGTTTTGAACACGGTTGGCCATCTGAAAGCACAACCACAATGCAAGACATCAGAATTTCTAGGGAAAATTGGACAGCATAATAGCTGTAAATGGTCAAAAAAAGATTTGAGACATCCACAACAGTTCGCAATACCACTCAATAACATCATATCAAGGTTCTGATCCAATTAGCAACATACTAAAATAGTAGAAACTGAACTGGGGCTTGTAACAACAATCCTATAAGCTACTACGGATTAGTAACACGTGAACCTGATAGAAGAAGAGAGCCTAGTCCTTAACCCACATTGAATGAGAAGAGAATGAATCAGATCAGAGGCATAGGGTAAAGGAGTAAAAGAGCCTTACGTTCCCTCCCACAATCAATTCCCCTACATATAACTAAAGCATTTCTAGACTCGACATCGACCAGTTTGGCTCAATGAACCTACAGGCAGTCCGGCTCTGATACCAACACTGTCAGGACCCCGATTCCAAGCCACATCGATCTAGCCGGTAACACCTCATATCACTTTGCGGCCTCACGCACGGTATCCCATGGGTGTCGCCTTACCATGGCCCGGGACCGCTTGTGCCTTTTGGCTCACGTATATGTTAGTGTCGCTAGCATCCATATGACAGAGAACCCGGGCCGACATGGCTAGTCGTGAACCCAAGGTGGCACAGACCTATGGAGACAGGCATACATGAATCACATCGAGCATGTCGGTCATCAGCGAGTGATTCCGGGCTATAGCACTAGGCTAACAGGACTCCGGGGAACCCGGGCTATAGCAGGCTAGGCAGGACTCCGGAAGTCACCGCGTGACATTTCCCCGAAGGGACAGATATAGGAACGAAGTGAAACACATGCCGGCCAGTCAAGTGTCCTGAACAGTAGTGCTGGGCTAGCAGGACTCCGGTGAACCGGGCTGTAGCGGACTACTATGGCTCGATGAACACTAGACTACATTTCCTCATAAGAAAGGCTGCCAAGGATAAACAACTAGATTGTCGGATCCCACTCATACCAAGCATTTCAATCATACACACAATATGCCCGATATGAGTACATACAACATGGCATCACAACAAAACTCTACAACTCAAGTACTTTATTTAAAGGCTCCAAGGAGCCATACATAACAAGTTCATATAGATAGGGGTCACATGACCCGACACTCAAGTCATACAATCATACAAGCACATGCGGAAGCAACTAGTCTTAGTACAGACTCTAGAAAGAAAGAAGGCTTCTCGAAGCCTGTCTATCTACATAGGCCCTCCATGGCCAGGATAACCACCTGGGTGGCTAGTCACTCGTCGACGTCAAGGTCTACGTAGAACCCATCGGAGGGTGCGGTGTTGTCGTCTGAAAACAGTAATTAAGCAAACATGAGTACAAGGGTAATCAGCAAGTCTTACATCAGAACCTACTATACATGCTTATTCTCAAGAAGGTGATGGGGTTATTGCAGCAAGCCAGCTTTGACTCTTGGCTAAGCTATCCTACGGAACTCCACCAGTAAAATAGTTTTCGCACACGAGTCCACTACTCACCAACACAATACTCCACCGGGGATCCTCCCTCGTCATCCTACGAGAGGGCCATCCTCTGTACTCACACTTATCTTGAGTCTTTTAGTAGTATCCATTAACTTGTCTATGAACTGCATAGGCAACCAAGTAGTCCTTTACCACGGACGCGGCTATTCGAATAGTTTTATACCCTGCAGGGGTGTACTTCTTCATACACGCTTTCACCACTTACCGCCGTTTACACGACATGTACTCGGCAACCTTCAAGCGGAAGCCCAGCGAGGGTGTCGGCCACGGCCTACCTAAGCACTTAAGTCTCTAGTCCAGGTTTATCGCCTATCCAGGTTCCATCCGTAGGGTGTCCGGCCGAGGTTTCCACTTACGGCCCCGAACGATGTGAACAGGGTTCCCGAGACACCAAACGGGTGACTCGGTACACCGTGCCACGGTGTATCTACCGCAACATAGCCCACCCCTAGGGTCAGCGCTACGCACGGCCGCCAACACATAACCTACAAACACCAGAAACTATTTGCAACTCCTGGACAGAGTACTAGGGTGATTAAGAAGCCAAGAGGGTCCATTGGTTTCGGGCCCAATGTACGGTAGTAACTGCACCTTGAATCACACATACATATCTCAGTTCTTATGGACGGCCTCAATGAAACAACCCACCATGTACTCCTACATGGCTTCTCATCGATACCTTTACCAAAACATGTTCAACACATCCCTCACATTACCCGCATAAGAATTTCACTCTAGCCCATCACCCAGATGAACCAGACCTGACACAACTCTAAGCATAGCAGGCATAGCAGGGTAGGAATCACATACATGGCTCAATCAACTCCTACACATGCTAGTGGGTTTCATCTAGTTACTGTGGCAATGACAGGTCATGCAGAGGATAAGGGTTCAGCTACCGTAGCACAAAGCAGTTTGAATCGTGTTGTCTTAATGCAGTAAACAAGAGCAGAGGAGAGAACATGGGTTTGTATCGGAATGATCAATGGGTTGCTTGCCTGATGGAGTGGTAGTGGGATACTGCCCTTCAGTTGGATACTCGTGAATATCCTCGGAGGCAGAACCTACCACGAAGAACACATCGGAACACAATCAACACATGATGATATGCAACAATATGATGCATGCTATGACATGGCAATATGAATGTGTCTTGGCCTAATGCAAGCTATAACAGAAAGGAATGTGCTTATTTGAACCAAAGGTTCAAAGGTTAGTTCATTTAACATAGCCACATTAGTGCATTACCTTATTCTTCTTAAACAGCAAGGTTAACTTGTTTTGTCATGCATGAAACCATTACAGATGGATAGATTGAATTTTTCTGATCATTTTTCATATATAACTCTTTACATTTGGAGCTATGGTTGATTTTCTATGATTTTTAGAAGTTTTGACTATTTTCTGGAATTTCCTGTATAAGAATAATTCCAGTAATTTAATTACTGCATCAGCATTACGTCAGGGTGGCGTCAGTGGTCAACGGGGACGTCCAGGTCAAACCTGACTGGTGGGTCCCGCGTGTCAGTAGTTAATTAAACTAATTATTTTTAGTTAAAACTAATTTGATTTAGTTAGCAGAGGGGGGCCCACTTGTCATTGACTCAGGGGAGTCAACCTGGGCCCACCCAGTCCACGTCAGCGGTCAAACCCACCGGTCAACGGGTCAAAGCCTGCCGGCGTTTAGCCACCGGCAAGGCCAGACGCGGCGGAGTGCTGCGGGTTTTGTGCTCCGGCAACCAAAACGATGGTGGAGATGTGCTACGCGTAGCTGGGGAGCTGCCGCATCCAGTGGTGCAAGTGGTTGGACACGGGGACGCCGGAAACGACACCGACGAGCTCGACAGTGGCGGCCGGAGTTCGGACGGGGTTGGGTTCGACGCTACGGTGCACGGGAGAAGGGGCTGGTGGTGGCTACGGGCTCCTGGTGCTGCGCTGAGCACATCGGTGAGCTTGGCTTCGAGCCACTGTGGCTCTAGCCACGACGGCGCCATGGCCGGCAGTGGGGAGCTTTCGGGTGCGGTGGAAGTGGCGACTACAGAGGCCAAATGAGCACGGGAGCTAGGGGGAGAGGAAGAGGAGCTCACAGCGGGGTCGGAGAGGGGGTCAGCGAGCTCGGGGAGGTCCTAGCGGCGCCGAATCGACCGGAGACGGCTCGGGTGCCCGAGGTTGAAGACGAGGGAGAAGATGGCGTTCGACGGCGTTTGGAGTCGCGTGGGTCAGCGGAGAGGTCCAGGGTGACGAGGCGGAGCTATTGGGCTTGTCAGAGGGGCGAGGGGGTGGCTCTGGTGACGTCTACGGCGAACAGCGGCGAGGATCGCGCTCGGCCATCGCGGGAGAGGGTGAGGGAGATGAGGGGGAGAGTGAGGGAGGATGAGAGGGGGGCGTGGGGGTCGGCGTGGCATCCCTGGACGTCTCCAGGGCGTCGGCAGAAGCAGGAGGTGGCCGGTGTGTGGTCGCGGGCGCCGGCCACGCGCTCCTCGTCCTTCTGGCAGGAGGAGGACGATGACTGGCAAGGCCAGTCAGCTAGGCCGAGCCAGGTGGGCTGGGCCAGCACAGGTAAGGCCCAGGCGGGCTTCCCTCTCTCTTTTTTTCTGATTGTTTTCTTTTTCTATTAAACTGCAACTGTTGGGCTTTATTAAAAATACTAAAACGTTTCCAAAAATCCTGAAAATAATTGTGGGCTCTGTTTAGAATATTTCCAACAGCAAACATTTATTTCCAGAATTGTTTGAGCATTTAAATTATTTTATAGCATTTAAATGCCCAAATTCAAATACTTATGATTTAATTCAATGACCTTCTGTTGACCTAGAAAATTGTGCACCAATTTTGCCAGAGGTTCTAACCCAAGACAAAGAGGGTGAACTTTTTAGAAGGGCATTTCAGGTGAAAATAATTTTAGTAAACCCTAGTTGTTTCCAGGGGTGTGTGTTGGGGGTTTCTGCCTTCCCCATTGCAAACTTAAAAGGAAATTAAACATGATGCACACTCTAATGCTTGAACTAGCTAGGGTGTGACAGAATTGATGGTGTTTTGATGACTAGGGAGCAAACAAGCTTCGCCTATGTCTCGAGCTATTGTCTGTTGTCCTTGAACCGCCGCCGGGTCGTCCCCTTATATACACGGGTGACTCCCGTCGGCTTACGGAGTCCCAATACCGGCTCATAGATGTGTCTGGTTTGGTCTCTACTTATTCCTAACTTACAATGTAGGTTAACTACTAGCGCCGGTTTACGGCTACAGGCCTTGAACCGACCATGGGCCTTGAGCCCTCCTCTGTCTTCTTGGGTTTTAACATACTTAACTACTGACGAGGTTAACCCGGCCCAGATAGGTCGGTTTACGTCCAGTAGTAATATCCCCAACAGAACCCCTTGACAGTTCGCCTTGAATAAAGCTCTTCCAGCAATGCCCAACCTTGGTTTTACCATTTTCCACCTAGCCTCTTTTTCCCTTGGGTTTCCGGAGCCCGAGGGTCATCTTATTTAAACCGCCCCGGGCCAGTGCTCCTTTGAGTGTTGGTCCGAACCGGGCAGCCTGCGGGGCCACCTCGGGGAAACTCGAGGGTTGGTTTTACTCGTAGCTTGACCTATCTGAGTGTGCCCTGAGAACGAGATATGTGCAGCTCCTATCGGGATTTGTCAGCACATTCGGGCGGTGTTGCTGGTTTAGTTTTACCTTGTCGAAATGTCTTGTAACCGGGATTCCGAGTCTGATCAGGTCTTCCCGCTAGAAGGAATATCCTTCTTTGACCGTGAGAGCTTGTCATGGGCTAAGTTGGGACCCCCCTGCAGGGATTTGAACTTTCGAAAGCCGTGCCCGCGGTTATGGGTAGATGGGAATTTGTTAATGTCCGGTTGTAGATAACTTGAACCTTAACTTAATTAAAATGAATCGACTGTGTGAGTTATCGTGATGGTCTCTTCTCGGCGGAGTCCGGGAAGTGAACACGGTGTTGGAGTAATGCTTGCCGCAGGTTGTTCTCTAGTTATTCGTTCGCGCTTTGCCTTCTCTTCTCGCTCTCTTTTGCGAACAGGTTAGCCACCATATATGCTAGTCGCTTGCTGCAGCTCCACATATTACCTTGCCTTACCTATAAGCTTAAATAGTCTTGATCGCGAGGGTGCGAGATTGCTGAGTCCCTGTGGCTCACAGATTACTTCCAAACCAGATGCAGGGCCTGATGACTTCGTTCCAGATGATGCGCTTGAGCTCAAGTGGGAGTTCGACGAGGACTCACGTCGTTACTATGTGTCTTTCCCTGATGATCAGTAGTGGTGCCCAGTTGGGGCGATCGGGACTGTGTCGCATGTTGGGTTGATCTTTTATTTTGGCACCGTAGTCGGGCCATGAGTGATTGGATGATGTAATGCTATTTATGTACTTTGTTTGACGTGGCGAGTGTAAGCCAACTATGTACTTTCCCCTTTTATTATCTATATTACATGGGATGTTGTGAATATTACCTTACTTGCGACATTGCCTTCAATGCGGTTATGCCTCTAAGTCATGCTTTGACACGTAGGAGATATAGCCGCATTGAGGGCGTTACATTGATCTCATTGATCTCACCTTACCTATGCTAGTCTCCCCTTTCATAGGGTTGAGTGTATGTGCATGTATATGAGCATCTGTGTGTTTACCATGATAAAAAAGTGCATCTCTTCTAATTTATCATAATTCCTTTGTAGTCCTCCACAAAAACAAAAGTATCCCTTTTCCGATTACATGTATCTCCCCTATTGAAAAAACTTTCTCTCTCTCGATTGCTTGTATCTCTTCTTTTCCTTGCACAATTGATTTACTTGCAGCTAACCAATGAATTAATTAATGGTAATTCTGTCCTAAATTATCTATAATTTCATGCCTTGGTCACCGTGCCAGAAAAAAATACACCTTATCTCTACTCCTAAAGGGGGAGTTGGTAGCTTCTCCTCACCGGTTTATTTTTGTCTGGTATTTTTTCGCCTCACCTCCATCACTCCCTCTCACTGGTTTATTTTCTCTGTCTCGTTAAAAGACCAAATCCCGTTAAGGGAGATCTTGTCTCATGCTTGCTATGGCATGTGCTGATTCAATTCAATCACGTAAATAATAGGTAATTCAGAATTCAGAAATCACTCTACTCCTAAAGGGCGAGTTGGTAGATTCTCCTCACTGGTTTTGTCCAGGTTTTTTTACCTCACCTCCCACCACCCCTCTCATTGGTTTATTTTCTCCCTCCCATTAAAAGACCAAATCCCATTAAGGGGGATCTTGTTTCGTGCTTGCTATGATAGTGCTGATTCAATTCAATAACGTAAATAATAGGTAATTAAGAATTTAGAGATCACACCATATATGGGAGATCACCTACCTAACAGACCTACATAAGATTTTTTTTCGATAACCTTCCAAACCAAAATAAGATATTCTTCAATGTGCTGCCATTTACTGTTATCATTATCTCTACTATTAAATGGCAATCAAGTCTTTCATAATATAACAAAAACAACATATCTTTTTTCGTATCTTATCAAATCACATATATTTTCATATCTTACCAAATCTCTACTCCTAATGCTAAAATGGGAGTTGATTGTCCGGTGCGCATAGTTTATTTTTTGCCTCCACGATTTATTTTCCCCTCCATATCCAACCACCAACCCTCCATGCTGGGTTTATCACCCTTCCAGCAAAAACTGAATTAATTCCTTGTAATATCCCACTTGGTTTTTTTGTGTGCTTTCTTTGGCAGGTGTTAATTTAATTGTTTGGTAATTAAGGATTCAAAAAGCACATTACAATCACCTTACCTTCTTTCAACCTCGCAAAACATATATGTGAGATCGCCTTCCTAAAAAAACCAACATAAGTTTTCTCGCAATAACCTTCCAAAACTGTTAGGAGTTATTTAAATCCTAATGTAATGCTATTGAATTCTCAATAAGAATAAAATCTCAGTTAGCAACCTTTCAAAAAATGATGGTTGCTAATTAGCAACCGCCGAACTCGCGCACACTCGCCCCTTGCGAACACATGGCCCTTGTACATTTTTAGACAAAGGGCATATTTATTAACTTAAAATGTAGCATCAATAAGATACAAAAGCATGATGAGAAATACCTGACCTCTGCATGACTAAGATGCACACAGCCAAATACTAACAAAATGACAAAAGAAAATAAATGACATATCGGCAACAGTAGAGTTGTTGGGGATATTACTACTGGAGGTAAACCGGCCTTATGTAGCCGGGTTGACTCTTTGAAGATTAGAAGCCCATGAAGTTGTAAAGATGATGACGCTTTACGGAGGGCCCAAAGGCGGGTTATAGTCTGTAAATGAAAACCGGCCTAGTCATGTAACTTGTATAGTAAGATAGAAAGAGAGAGGCCGAACCGGATACGTTTATGATCCGGCTTCGGGACTCTGTGGCCCGGCGGGCGTCAACCTATGTATATAAAGGGACGACCCGGCCGCGGTTTAGGGATAGACAACAACAACTCGAGAGCCAGACAAAGCGGATTCGCTCCCTGGCCTTCGAAACCCTAGCAATACCAATCACAACTAGACGTAGGCTTTTACCTTCATCAAAGGGGCCGAACTAGTATAAACTCCTGCGTCCCCTTGTCCGGTTTAACCACTTTAAGCTAACCCGTTGCGATGGCTCCACGACTAAGTCCTTTCACGAGGACATCTGCCATGACAAACCCACGACAGTTGGCGCCCACCATGGGGCTATCGCACGATGGTTTTGAGTTCTTGAAGGGAAGCTTCGATGGACTCAAGGGATATGTTGTGGGCCGGATGACGAAGAGTCGCCGCGGCAAGCTCTACATCGACAACACAGGATGGGGTCCTGAGGCCGATTCAATCGAATACGGGTACCGGGTCCCCTTTGGTGGGATTCACGTCTTCACCGGCAAGATCGGCGAACCGGCACCCGAGCCGGACATCTGCACCGACATCATCGAAACGGCTCGGCGTGCAAGTTCTTCGCCGGTTCAGCCCGAGGCAAGGCATGTTTTCATAGGTGTCGTCCATGGATCGGGGTACGAGGACAGACCGGTGTCCGATGGAGAAACCGTAGTTTGCTCTGATGACGAGTCTTCTGGAGAAACCGAATTGCTTTACCAGTTGCAGGACGGCCAGATTGAGGGAGGATCCGAGGGAAACAGTATTCCGGATTCCCCCGGTCCGCCAAACCGGGCCGCCATCTTCATGGCCGGCACACAATCAGCGCCTCATTCATCTACCGCCGCAGCAATGCTCTCCGGTTCAACGACGGCCACACCAGCAGGGGCAGGAAGCTCGGCGCCACCTTCGGCCCAAGTCTTGTCTGATTTGTTTGATGCTCTGGCAACATTGATGTCCGCGGAGGTGGACGCAGCAGCCAGGGATCAGCACGATGCGGAGATTGTAAAAGTGAAAGATCAGATAACCCAGGCTAAAGCGGACCTGGCAGCAGAGAATGCCAGGATGGCTATGGAGCGGGCTGAGTTGGAAGCATAGGCTTACCGGATTAGACTAGGTCAGAATGCTTCAGAGGAAGTCATGAGAAGAAGGTACCGATCACCTCTCCCGTCGGTTTATGAGCCGCAGAATCTTTTCAACACGCCAGGTGTAGGAGCTGGTAACCAACCCACGCTAAACCGGGCGGGGGCGCCAGGAGCAGGAGCGCCGGTTCAGCCGCGCACAACGGACCTGCCTCGCCAGAACAACGTTGTACCACAAACGCTGCCCGGGCATTATTCCAACCCTTTGGACAACATTGTGGCCGCCGCTTCACGCCTGGCGGCCGTCCCAACCGACGGTGAGTCACCGGTTGCAGTGGAAGCGCATCGGGCCAGGGATCTCCTTCAGACAACACTAAATCAACAGCAAGCATATTCACACAGCCGTGAGAGGATTCATTCCACTCCCTGTCCAAGCCGGAGTTATAGTAGACATGTGGAGGACGAGCCGGCCGTGTCCAGTAGTGCACGTCGCTGAAATTCGCCACGAGGGAACAACCCGGCTGGGGGAGGTGCTAATGCGCAAGATGTTTTGGACCATGGCCGCGCACGTCGAGAGGCCGAGTTGACAGCTCGACACGGAGCACGACAACATACTTCGGTTCACCCCACCGCCTCCATGGAGCCAGGGGCGATGTTCAGTTCCTTAGGGGTACCATGTTTAACTCCCGCTTTGCGTAATGTGCGACTACCCAAGGATTTCAAGGGACCTCGTAAGGTACCAAATTACACCGCCGATTTGCAGCCAGAGGCGTGGGTGGAAAGCTATGAGATGGCAATGGAGATGTTAGATGTGGATGAGGCGGTATGTGCTAAATATTTCACCATGATGTTGGAAGGAACAGCTCGCACTTGGTTGAAGAGCTTGCCAACCAATTCTGTTGGATCATGGGCCGAACTGAAGCACCGGTTTATCCAGAACTTCAAGGATACGTGTAAGCAGCCAATGTCAATTGTAGATCTGGCCGCTTGTGTCCAAGAAGAAGGGGAGTCCACGAACCATTGGGTCAAACGGGTCTCGGTGATTTTGCATTCATCAGATCGTATCAATGCGGACACCGCAGTGTTAACGTTAGAGGGCAATTGCCGTTTCAAACCGTTGAAACAGAAGTTGGGAAGGCTCAAACGTCATTGCAACGACATGTCAACACTCATGGCCGCTTTGGTTAAATATGCGGATTCAGATAATACCAAGGATCCGGATTCAGAGGAGGACAAACTGGAGAATGTTAAGAGGAACGGCAATGCCAAAGGCCAACAACATAATCCGGCAGGCCATGGAAATACTGGTAAGAGCAAGGCCGATAGTAGTTTGGACTTTGTCGCAAATACCAACGCGTAGGAGAATGGCCAGCGCCGTAAAGGAAAGCAGCCCCAGAGGGTTGGAGGTCCAGGCAATAATTTGGAGCGTTTGTTAAATCATCCCTGTCCAAAGCATGGATCGAAGGAGAAACTGGCATCACATCTCTAGAAATATTGTTATATCATGCGGGATTTCAAGAATTCCAATATGTTCCAATATGACAGCAGCCCGCCCGGCGGTTCAAGAGGAGGTTTCCACGGGCCGGGTTATTGAGGTGGTGGTTCCGGTTCAGGGTTTCCAGGCAATCAAACCGGACACGTCAATCAAGGACACCAAGGCAACCAGGGAGGTTACAACCATCAGGGGAGTCAACAGCAGCAGCAACAGTCGGGTTATCAGAACAATCCCAAACAGCTGAACAACAGGCAATATCATGTCTTCACTACTAGTTTGTGCAAACGTGATCAGAAGCTTCACAAAAGGGCAGTCAACTCCGTTGAGCCGGCAGTACCTCAGTATTTATGCTGGTCGGAGCAACCTATTTTGTGGATTAGAGAGGATCACCCGCCCCGGGTTGATAATCCAGGTCATTTGGCCTTGGTGGTAGCCCCTCAAGTTGGGGGATACAAGTTCACTAAAGTGCTCATGGATGGGGGAAGTAGTATCAATATTTTGTATTATGATACATTCCGCCGTATGGGGTTGACAGATAAGGATCTTAAACCGTCGAATATGGTATTTCATGGTGTGGTGCCTAGCAAGTCTGCATATCCTGTTGGTAAGATAGCTTTGGAGGTAGCTTTTGGAGATGACTACGATTCAAGGTCAGAAACATTGACATTTGAGGTGGTGAAGATCAAAAGTACGTACCACGCCTTGTTTGGGCGGCCGGTTTATGCTAATTTTATGGCAAGGCTATGTTATGTTTACCTACAGCTTAAAATGCCAGGTCATAAGGGGACTATCACAGTACATGGAAGTAGAAAGATTGCTTTGGAGTGTGAAGAAGGTGATGCGACTTATGCTGAGTCGGTTTGTGCCACGGAGGAGTTAAAATTCTATAAGGAGCAAGTTGATTCGGCAGACATGACCTCCTTAAAAAAGCCAACTACGGAACATGATCCAGCATTAAAGTTCAAATCAGCTACAGACACTAAGATGGTTGACCTTGTCCCTGGCGATTCATCCAATCAGTTCAGCATCAGCGCTAACCTGGATCCCAAATAGGAAAGCGCGCTCATCGAGTTCATCCGTGAGAATCGGGACATCTTTGCATGGAAACCTTCTGACATTCCAGGTGTACCGAGAGAACTCGCTGAGCACACACTCAACATTGATCCTAAGTTCAAACCGGTCCGACAGTTCCTCCGCCGTTTCAACGAGGGAAGACGCAAGGCTATAGGTGAAGAGGTAGCCCGTCTGTTGGCTGCTGGGTTTATTGTCGAAGTTTTTCATCCAGAGCGGTTAGCCAATCCAGTGCTGGTTCTTAAGAAAAACAGCACTTGGCGCATGTGTGTGGACTACACAGATCTAAACAAGGCTTGCCCTGCAGACCCCTTTGCTCTCCCTCGCATTGATCAGATAATTGATGCTACGGCGGGTTGTGACCGTTTGTGTTTTTTGGATGCTTACTCTGGTTATCATCAGATCAAAATGGCAGTTAAGGACCAGGAGAAGACAGCCTTTATAACTCCCTTTGGAGCCTTCTGCTATGTTTCCATGCCCTTTGGACTCAAGAGTGCCCAGGCAACTTACCAGCGATGTGTTCAGAATTGCCTTCATAAGCAAATTGGGCGCAATGGTCATGCGTATGTGGATGATATTGTGGTCAAATCCAGAAAGGAGGGGACATTGATAGATGATCTACGGGAAACCTTTGACAATCTCCGGGTTTACAAGATGATGCTCAATCCAGAGAAGTGTGTTTTCGGTGTCCCAGCAGGAAAGCTCTTAGGCTTTCTGGTTTCAAATAGAGGCATTGAGGCTAATCCGGAAAAGATTGCAGCAATTACGTCCTTGGCTAAACTGGCGTGTATTAATGATGTTCAACGTCTGGCCGGCCGGATTACAGCCTTGAGACGGTTTATCAGCCGCCTTGGAGAGAAGGCCATCCCCTTATATCAGATGCTCAAGAAAATAGATAACTTTGTCTGGAGTGAGGCAGTTGATAAGGCGTTTGAAGATCTGAAGAGGCAGCTAGTGGAACCGCCCGTGCTAGCAGCACCGATCGATAAAGAGCCATTATTATTATATGTGGCTGCTAATGCCCGGGTTGTCAGCGTAGCCATTGTGGTAGAGCACAAGGAGCCTGGCAAAGAGTATCCGGTTCAATGGCCGGTTTATTATATCAGTGAGGTGCTCATTGAGTCAAAGCAGAGGTATCCACATTGGCAGCAACTAGTGTATGGGGTGTTTATGGCAAGCCGGAAGCTCAAACACTATTTTCAGGGCCATCCTATCACAGTGGCCAGTTCAGCTCCTCTGAGCGACATCATTCAAAACAGAGAGGCAACTGGCCGGATTGCCAAGTGGGCCATTGAGCTTGGACCTCACGGGCTCAAATATATACCCCGCACGGCGATCAAGTCCCAGGCACTCGTGGATTTCATCAACGATTGGACGGGGTTACAGGCACCTGAGGGGAAACCAGATAATACATATTGGACTATTCATTTTGATGGGTCCAAACAGTTAGAGGGTTCGGGGGGCTGGAGTCGTATTAACTTCCCCATGAGGTGACAAGTTTTGTTATGTCCTCCGTTTAATGTTCCCTTGTACTAACAATGCAGCTGAATATGAGGCTTTACTCCACGGTCTTCGGATGGCTAAAGAGATGAATTTGAGCCGGGTTAAGTGCTTCGGCGATTCAGATCTAGTGGCTCAGCAAGTGTCTGGCACTTGGGATTCTAAGGACCCACTCATGGCTGCATATCAGCGAGAGGTGGATGCAGTGGCTGGTCACTTTAAAGGTTATCAGGTGGACCATATAGACCGGCGGAAGAATGAAGCGGCGGATGCTTTAAGTCGTCTTGGTTCCCAATGTAAACCGGTTCCGCCCAATGTCTTTCTTGATGTATTGCACAATCCGACAGTCAAAATACCAACCGAAGAAGATTTAGCTATTCCTGATCCGTAGGCTCAGTTGGTGGCAGCTCTGCATGCCATACCAGATTGGACGATCCCATATCTGGATTACATGAACTGGGGCGAGTTACCAGCTGAGGAAACGTTGGCTCGACAGATAATCCGGCGTTCCCAGTCCATGACCATACTCAACGGGGAGTTACATCGTTACAGTGTTTCAGGAGCAATTCAGCGATGTGTTTCTCCTCAAGAAGGTTGTGAGATTTTGTGAGAAATTCATGAAGGGGATTGTGGTCACCATGCCGGTTCAAAGTCGTTGGTTGCTAAAGCTTTTCGCCACGGTTTTTACTGGTTGACGGCGCATGCTGATGCGGATGATTTAGTCAAAAGATGTGATGGATGTCAAAAGTTTGCCCGTCGTGCGCACGTTCCGGCTCAAGAGTTGCGGATGATTCCAATTACGTGGCCGTTTGCAACTTGGGGGCTGGATATGGTTGGACCCTTCAAGCGCTCCAAGGACAAGAAGACCCACCTGTTAGTAGCAGTTGATAAATTCACTAAATGGGTAGAGGCAGAGCCAGTCAGCGAGTGTGATGCAGCCATGGCGGTTCAATTCATCAAAAAGGTGATATTCTGGTTTGGCTTTCCACATAGCATTCTAACAGATAATGGTACTAACTTATCAAAAGGAGAGATGGAAGAATTCTGTCAACGTGAGCACATCCGTCTTGATCTAGCATCAGTGGCTCACCCCCAATCTAATGGTCAAGCGGAAAGGGCAAATCAAGAAATTCTACGGGGTATCAAACCAAGGCTCCTCTACCCTTAAAGCGGACGCCGGGTTGTTGGATCGAGGAGCTACCTTCTGTGTTATGGAGCATCAACACCACACCCAATAGGTCGACGGGTTACACGCCTTTCTTCATGGTTTATGGAGCGGAGGCGGTTCTTCCTAGTGACATCCGTCATGATTCGCCCCGTGTGGCAGCTTATGTTGAAGCTGATAATGAGAAGGCACATCAGGATTCTCTGGACTTGTTGGATGAAGAGCGGGATCTTGCAGCAGCACGTTCAACGATTTATCAACAAGATGTTCGATGTTATCACAGCCGCCAGGTTAAAACTAGAACCTTTCAATAAGGTGATTTGGTGCTCCCGCTCATCCAGGATCAGACTGATATGCACAAGTTATCCCCCCCTTGGGAAGGACCCTTTGTGGTCAGCAAAAATCTGCACAACGGATCCTACTACCTCATTGAGGTTCGAGAGCATGAAGACTCACGTCAATCGGAGGAGGAGACAAAGCGGCCATGGAACATAGCTCTCCTTCGGCCTTACTATACTTGAGGCCACAGGCTCTTCACCTGTACATATTTATGACAGTGTATATACCATATAATAAACCGGAGCCTCCGTTATAAGTGGGGTATCTGTTCTTTCTTATATCATATGTGTGCTTTTACAAGTTAACGGTCAAAGTGCAGTCTTTGTTAAACCGGCTTTAGCAACTACGTAAAGATAAATAAAATCACTAGGGGGCTTGGTCATGTTTGAACCATAGCTACACCTCTTGATAGGCCTTTCAGCCACACAAGGAAAAATTTGTCGAGCCAAAGAGAGTATTGTACACAGTACAAACTCAAACATAGGCACATGCTGAGCATCGCTCACAAAGTTACTTGGGGGCTCTTTTTTGCAAAGCAACAAAGAGTTTGAAAGGACCCTCGTAATTGGCTATCAAGCCATGGCTTGGAAGCCTGGTGTATTCACCTAAAACCCCGGGTTAACCTGCCTTCATCAAGTAAGCCACTCCTATCCAGGTAATCCTGGCATGACCCATTGAACGTGTGACAAGTCAATCTTTCACAGACCCTGAACTTGTCACAGTTAAAACAATGGTTGGTTAATTGGAGGCCCATCTTAAAAGGCTTTGTTAAATGGTTTAACTCAGAGGCCTGGCAGCCCATGAAAAGCCTCGATTTGGAGCCTGGCAGCTCGTAAAAAGCCTCGCATATTTTCCTATTTGAATTTTGTTTGTTGACAATCATAAGTATTTTTGATAAACCAACGTCTTTGACCCGGCTTGCTTTCCAACCACCAGTTGTTGGCACACGATCAATTATAAACCGGTGGTCATTGACCCGGTCTGGTTTGACTAAATCACCAGTGTTATAAAGAAAATCCGGTAGTTATACCGGTCCGGTTTAATACATAGACCAGCATTATGAAGATGAAATTATCAAACGTATCGGGTTGGTGTTAAACACCTTTGCTGTATACATGTTTGGTCAATCAATGAGGTATGTTCTGTACATTATTTTTTGTACAAACACTTGATTATTCAGCTAAAGTACTATATACTTCTTGGATATTATGACATGTTTAGCGGTAAAACGCTAGACACTTTTAAGTTTTTTTTGGACCCAGGAAGGCAAGTCATCATAGGCTATGCATAAAATATATCCTGAAGGGCGGCACATATTGTTACAAAGCGTTATGAAACAAGCTCGATGGCATGGCAGATAAACAAAGTTTCAGCTATCCTATTACATGAAGCTTCAAAGCGGCTCAAACAGTGCCATTGTTTTTCACAGTAGCCATATAAACCGGCGACCAGATCAGGACTCTTCATCACGGCGGTTTGACGGTTGCGGATCAGTTGGTGTAGGCACTTCTTCATCCCTCCCCAGCCGCTGGAAATCAGCCGTTGACCAATCGATTCCGGTTAAATCTTGGAACACTGCTTCCTCGTGGATAAGATCAGAAGGGTTAATATCAGGGGCATAAGTGTGCTTACGAATCGGAGGCACAAGTTCTTCAACTTCATGGATCTCGGCCGGCTGTGTTTTCCCTTCTGCATCATAAAACGGTTGAAAATGGGACAAATCGGTGTCCTCAGCCAATTTGCTGGCCGCTGGCCCCATCTGTTTGGACAGCCGCCGAAGATCATCATTGGCAAAGTTTGAACCGTCTTCTTTAACGCCTGGATATCCTTTAATGATATCCTCCACTTCAAGGTCTGGAATCCAGGCCTTGGCTCGAATAAGGGCGGTTAATGCTCCTACTCTCGCAGCGGCTCTTTTCAACTCGGCAATACGCACCGGTAACATGACCAGCTTCTCAAGGGTCTCCTTAATCAACGTTGGCGCCAGTTTGTTATAATCCGCTGTACTAATGGCTCGCTGAGACCCAGAGTATAGCTGCTCAACCAATGTATATGCCGCTTTGAGCTTCATCCGCATATCTGCACCAAGATGAGTGATCCGAGTTCCTGCCAAAGATTTTATCAACATTTTGGTTAGTTTTAAGATTCATTGACTGGTGCAACATACATAAATAGACACTTACCAAAGATAGCAGAGGTCATAGCATTGATTTGGCGCTTCAAACCGGCTAGTTCTTCAACCACCGGTTTCAGGGCTCCCTCGGCATCTACAACTCTTTTGGTTAAATCGGCTTTTTCGGTTTCCCATTCAGCACGATCTTGGTTGAAGGATTCTTTCAGCTTTTCCATTTCGGCCAGGGCCTGCGTCAACTCCTCTTTGGCTTTTGCAGCTTCGGCTTGTTGAGACTTCACATTTTCTTGCAAGTCAGATTTTTGGGCATCTTTGTTTCTCAGTTCAGCCTGCAACATTGAAGGTATATTCAACAAAACAACATATTTATGCACTAAGTATAAAGCATATAACAAGTTATCCACTTCATACTTGGGGGCTAATGCCTCTTTGCTTTCAAATACTACCCTCTATACAAGTCTCCAGAGCAATGCAAGCATTATCCTTGACACTTGGGGGCTAATGCACGTTTGTTCTAAACCGGCGGTGTGGATTAAAAACCGAATTAACTTGCCAAGTTAAACCGGCCTTTGGGGGCTATGCTGCAGAACATTATCTAATTTTTTCAAACATGAGTCTTATCTATGATTGAGGACACGCCTTTGCAAGGATCAATGATGGGATGCTTGAAGTGTTACAAAGACCCGTTTTATGATTAAGAATCATAAAATGGTTCTTGGAGGCTACTTGGAATAGTATTTCAGCTATAAATCAATTTACAAGCGAGAAGCATTTACCTCATATTGTTCTTTCATCAAATTCACCAAACCGGCTTCATAATCCTAGTTTGAGTGCAGACGGTTTAAGAAGCCGGAATGAAGCTCATCAGCGTTAAGATGAGCATAGTTTGATAAGTCGCTGCTCCATTTAACTTTATCCTTGGCAATTTGCTCTTCTTTGGCACTATGATGAGCCAAAATGACGGGATGACCAGGAGAGCTGTGGCTTATTCCAGTAATAATAACGTCATCACCTTGGCCTTCAGGATTTTTGGTGGATGGTGATGGAATTTCAGTGTCTTTCATTGGATTAGCCTTGTTTGGTTCTGCCGGTTCAGTATCAGGGGAGGCAGGCTCAGCTTCTGTTGGTTCGTCAGTATGTTGGCCGTCAAGGGGTGGATAATCAAAAGTTGTTTCAGGATGGAGGCCTTCCGGTTCACCAGTTTGATCCGGTTCACCTCTTGGTTCTTCTTCTTCGGCAACAGGGTCTTCTGGCGGATTGGTGACCCGACCTTTCTTGCTGGGTCTGGATTTGGCCCTGCAAACAGAATAAAAAGGATTAACATCCCGTTCAAAAGATGTAGGGCGCATTGAAAGGAAAGGTTTTTCATAACTCACCCGGCCATAGTTTTCAAAGGGGGGAGTTGAGTTGCTGTTGATTCACCAGAAGAGGAAGGAGGTGTCACCTGATAATTTGAATCGGACGAATTAAGAGAGCTGTCTGAAATAACTAGCCTTGGGGTAAGAATGGTCAGAAGTAGGAGAGACCTTAGACCGGCGCTTCCGAACCGGAGTATCAGGTAAACCGGCAGAGGTGACCTGTTGGCCACTGTGCCGGGTTGTCCAGCAAGCTTCATGATGTTGAGTCTTCAAAATAAATGTTGGATCCAAGTGATCAAGAGGATGAGAAAAGCTTACTTTCCGGATTGCTTGGCGAGTTTTTGTGTTGGCATAGAGTCTGAACCGGAGGAAAGGGTAATTACCTCTACGTCATTAGCCTGACTAGCTTCTACCTCCTCCTCAGGAAGATCATTGTTAACAAGATGCATAAAAAGAGAGCCAAGTGAGTCAAGTTCTACCTCAACTTCTGGGTCATCAGTATCATCATCAAGTTCCATATTAATCCGGTCAACCGTTTTCCGCTTTGACGACCGTTTTACGGCTTTGGTCTTCGGGTGGGTTGGTTTGACCACTTTGTCTCCAGTTGGCTTTGCCGCTTTCTCTATGGATTTCCGTTTCCAAAAGGGTTCATCACCCTATATATATAAAGAAGAAGGGTTACAGCTTGTATAAGTTAAAGATATTAGAGATGAAGAGGAAGTGTAATGCTTACAGCAGGCGGTTTGTTCATGGTATAGAAGGGACTCAGACCGGTTTGACTACAGATGAGTTCCGATTCATTCAGAATCTTCTTTACACCTTCAGTAACTTCTTCCTCAGATAATTGGATGTTGTAGTGGCGTTGAGGATCATCAACTTCACCGGTATATTCGCACATTAAACCGGGATGCCGGCTTAGCGGCAAGATACTCCAGGATATCCAACAGCGCACAAAATCCACACCTGTTAAACCGTTAGCCATAAAGGCCCGGAGCTTGGCAATTTGAGGAGCGTATTTTGCCCTTTCTGAAGAGCACAGGCGTTGTGGCATTGGGTGAGTATTGGATAATCTATGATCACGGAAGCCGGGGAGGGGATTTTCATCCTGAGGCGAAGTGTCTCTGCAATAAAACCATGTTTGGTTCCATTCCTTTGGGTGGCTATGATGTTTGGCATGAGGAAATTCCACTTCTTTCCGCTTTTGAATTGAGACACCACCAAGCTCTGTGTTTGGGCCATTCACAAACTCCGTGCGCCGGTTTAAGTGAAAGAAATCCCGGAACAGTTCTGCAGTTGGTTCTTCTTGTAAATAGACTTCACAAAAGACTTGGAAATTGCATAAGTTGGAGACTGAGTTGGGACCAATATCTTGTGGATGCAGTTGGAAGCTGGCAAGCACATCTCAATAAAATTTTAACCCTGGCGGTTTGAAACCACGGCCTATATGGTCAACAAAGATTACCACCTCGCCTTGTCTTGGGGTTGGAGGATTCTCAGTTCCTGGAACTCGCCATTTGATCTCAGTTTTCTTAGGCAGAGAGCCGATGCTAACCATCTCATTCAATTGAGCCTCAGTAACCCGGGAACGAGCCCAGTTGCAGGCAGTGAATTGTTTGGCCATTGCAAAGCGAACAAACTGAAAATGAAAGGCCGGTTTATAAATTTCGCATGATTATACACAAGAGACAAGGGAGTAAGAAACATACTGATATGATAAATGGCACAACCCGGAGACTAGTATAATGAGAGAGAAAGGTAATGCTAGCGCAGGATTGATCAGACATTGTTAAACCGGAGCATAATTATGAAGGTAACATGCTTTTCTGGTTTATCAGAGGGCTAATGGCATAGACTATTTATACAAATGTTAAACCGCTTATATTGGTGCGAGGAGAAACGGATCTCACAGGAACATAGAAACAGATCTCACAGTGATGTATAAAACATTCGGATCTAAAGATAAGACAGAAAAGCAAAAGTAATTGGATCTTGAAGGGGTGCAGAACTGAAGCAATTTTTGACAGACTAGATCAATTTTTTACGCATAAGGATTTGTGATGACCATGGTAGGTAAGCTATGGCAAGAGATGCATCAAGCATAAAGTGTCCATCTATTAAAGGAAGAAAAGGGAAGAATAGCACTGATGAACTTTGGAAGAACTGCGAAGAATGTTGAAACCCTAGAACAGATCTATGGTGAAAAAAGCAGAGAACTTACCGGAGCTGGTGAGGAAGCGGAAGGGCGCCGTAGTATTCTGGTGCGTTCAGGGTGATGCAGTGGCCAAGGTCGGAGCAGAGGCGACGGTCGACGGTGGCGGCGGAGCTTCAGAGGCTGAGCGGCGCGAGGAAGACGACGCGAAGAGGCACGGGGGGAAATGGTGAAAATGACCCCTCGGTCCTATTTATAAGGCGAAGTGATAAAATGGCATGTACGGGAATCGAGGAGCCCAAAAAATGGATAAGTTAATAAAGGTGTCGCCTCGATGACTGGATATATATTAAATGAAGGAAATCTCCGACATCAACGGATGGATGACATGAGGGTGGTTTATTGTAATGTTTAAGTATGACATCACGGCGGTTTACAAGATCAAAAATGAAGATAAGAGAGAAGATTTTTTCTAAGTGTGGAAGATTGACATGAACAAGTTCAAACCAATCTGGGGCCTAATGTTGGGGATATTACTACTGGAGGTAAACCGGCCTTATGTAGCCGGGTTGACTCTTTGAAGATTAGAAGCCCATGAAGATGTAAAGATGATGGCGCTTTACGGAGGGCCCAAAGGCGGGTTACAGTGTGTAAATGAAAACCGGCCTAGTCATGTAACTTGTATAGTAAGATAGAAAGAGAGAGGCTGAACCGGATACGTTTATGATCCGGCTTCAGGACTCTGTAGCCCGGCGGGCGTCAACCTATGTATATAAAGGGACGACCCAGCCGTGGTTTAGGGACAGACAACAACAACTCGAGAGCCAGACAAAGCGGATTCTCTCCCTGGCCTTCGAAACCCTAGCAATACCAATCACAACTAGACGTAGGCTTTTACCTTCATCGAAGGGGCCGAACTAGTATAAACTCCCGCGTCCCCTTGTCCGGTTTAACCCCTTTAAGCTAACCCGTTGCGATGGCTCCATGACTAAGTCCTTTCACGAGGACATCTGCCGTGACAAACCCACGACAAGAGTCATATAAGATCGACACTGCTTTATGTGATTTGGGAGCTGGTGTTAGTGTTATGCCTTTCTCTTTATATCGCAGACTTGATTTGAATAAGTTGACACCTACTGAAATCTCTTTGCAAATGGCTGATAAATCAACTTCTATACCCATCGGTATTTATGAGGATGTGCCTGTTGTGGTTGCAAATGTTACTATTTTAATGGACTTTGTTATTCTTGATATACCCGAGGACGACAGTATGCCAATCATACTTGGTAGACCCTTTTACAATACTGCAGGGGTTGTTATCGATAGCAACAAGGGCAATGTCACTTTTCATGTTAATGGTAACGAACATGCAATACACTTTCCGAAGAAACAACCACTACTGCAGGATGCTGCTAACGCGACACTACGATCAGAGACCCTTTCACGAAACTATGTGCGATGCACTAGTCGCAAACGGGGATGTAAAAAAACCATCAAAAAGGTGCAAAACATTTGCGATGGAGGATGCATCAAACACGGTTCAGATTTCAGTTGCGTGTGCGATGCAGGGCATACGGTTCAATTCTATGAACTGTTTGTGATGATGAGGAACAAAAGAAACGGGCAGCCAGATGAAGGTGTGTGCGATATATAGCATATGGTTCACTCGGATGAACTATTTGTGATTAGGGAACACAAAAGAATCGGTCAGCCAGTTGAAGGTGTGTGCGATATACGGCATGCGGTTCACTTGGATGAACTATTTGCTTTGAGCCAAGCGAACATAAACGATTCAATATAACAAGATGTGTGTGATACGCGACAAACAGGTCTGTAATCAGAAACATGTGTGAAGATCGATAATAACACAGACGATTGCTGCTAATAAGCCGCGTGTGTTGTGGGCAAAAGCTTGGTGGTATACAATTGTCAGCGATTGATGAAATCATCACCGATGGGTTCCCCGATAGGGTCCGTGTGCGATGTCATTGCACACAGAACAACAACATATGTACTTATAACTTATAAGGACTTGATTCCATAAACAGATTGAACATCGAATTACATATGTGGCTAGTACACACATGACCTTTGCACACACGAAAGTACGTTCCAAAATGCCTAGGAAACTCAAATAATGTATAAAAAGGCAAAATGAACCGTGAATAATTTCATATTTTTAGGACGACACTAATATATATAGTTGCATGTTGCCTTTGTAAAATAAATCAAGGCGGGAAGAGACAGCGTATGTCGTTTCGCACACATATATAGGTGACAAGGTTCCTCTTGGAACCATGAGCCTTTTTGAGAGAAGCTCCGGTTTGTAAGAAGTTTGTACCAAACTTGTCCCAAATTGGACTAATTTTTTACCACAACATGTTGTTTCTATGTCATAACACCATGCCAAGTTTCATGATTTTGAGGCGAGTTTTGGATTTATAGTAATTTTAAAACCAGGTTTCACAATGTTTGCTGTCGAGTCGGCACCTCCTTGGATAGGCTTTTTCCTCATGGGTCCCAAATGACAAATCCAAATCTGTCACTACCATGCCACTTTTCTTATTAAGAATTACAGCCTATTTGGTGTGCTAGTTGAAAATAAGTTTGTGGGTGCTAGTGGGCGCTAAGAATTTGCGGGTTCTGTAATGAACAAAGATCTCGAGGATCCCGCGAGAGTGTTGTTCTTTCCCTATGTTGTGAATGCTTATAATATTTATGTCTTAATGAAAGAAATGGCAAGCCATTGGCCCAGTATGAAAGAAAATATGGGTCAAAACCGAGTTGAAAAGGGAAACAATATCTAACTCTAGCTTATAAATAATACAAAAGCACGAGGATTAATTGCTCATCAAGTTTAGAAAAATCCAGATTGAACAGGACAATGACATCTAGCTCAACCAAAGTTTTCGGCAGTCACAATCAAATGGATCGATCTGATCCATAAAATCAAGTTCCCCGGCCAGAAATTCTACTGGTACATGATGACAAGCTGTTGTAAATAGAAGCTGAGCATGATCAGAAGCCCTTAGGTCCACCTGAAACTTCTTTTTATGTTGTTTGATACGTCTCCAGCGTATCTATATTTTTTGATTGTTCCATGCTATTATATTATCTATTTTGGATGTTTATGGGCTTTATTACACACTTTTATATTATTTTTGGGACTAACCTATTAATCCAGAGCCCATTGCCAGTTTTTGTTTTTTCCTGGTTTTAGAGTATCACAAAAAAGGAAAATCAAACGGAGTCCAATTGACCTGAAACTTCACGGAATTTATTTTTGGACCAGAAGAAGCCCACATAGTATCGGAGATGGACCAGGAGAGTCCCGGGCTTCCCACGAGGGTGGGGGGCACGCCCACCCCTACTGGGCGCGCCCCCCTGCCTCGTGGACAGCCGGGAGATCCGCCGACGTACTTCTTCCTCCTATATATATATCCATATACCCTAAAAACTTCGAGGAGCACAATAGATCGGGAGTTCCGCCGCCAGAAGCCTCCGTAGCCACCAAAAACCAATCTAGACCCGTTCCGGCACCCTGCCGGAGGGGGAATCCCCCTCCAGTGGCAATATTCATCATCCCGGTGCTCTGCATGACGAGGAGGGAGTAGTTCTCCCTCGGGGCTGAGGGTTTGTACCAGTAGCTATGTGTTTGATCTCTCTCTCTCTCTCGTGTTCTTGAGGTGATACGATCTTGATGTATCACGAGCTTTGCTATTATAGTTGGATCTTATGATGTTTCTCCCCCTCTACTATCTTGTAATGGATTGAGTTTTCCCTTTGAAGTTATCTTATCGGATTGAGTCTTTAAGGATTTGAGAACACTTGATGTATGTCTTGCGTGGGATACCCGTGGTGACAATGCGGTATTCTATTGATCCACTTGATGTATGTTTTGGTGATCAACTTGCGGGCTCCTCCCATGAACCTATGCATAGGGGTTGGCACACGTTTTTGTCTTGACTCTCCGGTAGAAACTTTGGGGCACTCTTTGAAGTACTTTGTGTTGGTTTGAATAGATGAATATGAGATTGTGTGATGCATATCGTATAATCATACCCACAGATACTTGAGGTGACATTGGAGTATCTAGGTGACATTACGGTTTTGGTTGATTTGTGTCTTAAGGTGTTATTCTAGTACGAACTCTATGATAGATCGAACGGAAAGAATAGCTTCATGTTATTTTACTATGGACTCTTGAATAGATCGATCATAAAGTATAACTTTGAGGTGGTTTCGTACCGTACCATAATCTCTTCGTTTGTTCTCCGCTATTAGTGACTTTGGAGTGACTCTTTGTTGCGTGTTGAGGGATAGTTATATGATCCAATTATGTTATTATTGTTGAGAGGACTTGCACTAGTGAAAGTATGAACCCTCGGCCTTGTTTCCTAACATTGCAACACCGTTTGTGCTCACTTTTATCATTAGTTACCTTGCTGTTTTTATATTTTCAGATTACAAAAACCTTTATCTACCATCCATATACCACTTGTATCACCATCTCTTCGCTGAACTAGTGCACCTATACAATTTACCATTGTATTGGGTGTGTTGGGGACACAGGAGACTCTTTGTTATTTGGTTGCAGGGTTGCTTGAGAGAGACCATCTTCATACTACGCCTCCCACGGATTGATAAACCTTAGGTCATCCACTTGAGGGAAATTTGCTACTATCCTACAAACCTCTGCACTTGGAGGCCCAACAACGTCTACAAGAAAAAGGTTGTGTAGTAGACATCAAGCTCTTTTCTGGCGCCGTTGCCGGGGAGGTTAGCGCTTGAAGGTATATCTTTAGATCTTGCAATCGAATCTTTTTGTTTCTTGTTTTAGCACTAGTTTAGTTTATAAAAGAAAACTACAAAAAGAATATGGAATTGAGTTTGCCTCATACGCTTCATCTTTTTAATATCTTTCGTGAGTATGATGGAAAGGAAAATTGTGCCAAAGTGTTAGAAGAAGAATGCATTAAAATGTTTGGCACTAAATCTTTGAATGATGAGCATGATTGCAATGTTGTTAGTATGAAATCCTTGAATATCCATAGTATTAATGATGATTACACTAGTTATGATGAAAATGCCTCCTATAAACATGAAAATTTTTCTGGAGTGCATTGGGTTTGCAAGAACACACCAAATAGGGAAGATATATATTGCAAGAGGCATAAGCATTTATAAACTAAATGGTTTCCAGAAAGGCTAAATGTTACTGCTGAAAATTAAAAATTTCTTAGCCATACTTGTGAACTTTGCAATGAACATGGTCATTTAACCATCCGATGCAAATTGTTTCATGATCTAATCGATTCCAAAAATTGTGATGACTTGATTTCCCTTGCACGTCATAATGAACTTAGTTTGCTTATGGGTTATGAAGAAATGAAACGTATAACTAACTATCTTCCAGCATTTGCCCGTGATAAACTTCTTGATTTTGATCTAGAGGAAATTTATATGTATTGTGCGGTGAATTGTATTGAAAATCCTTATATTTCCAATTACATAAAGAAAATAAAACAAATAGAAGACGAAGAGAATACTAATGAAAGGTAAGAGACTTCCCCACATCCTCCTATTATTTATTATGATGAATCAGGTAACGAGGAGGAGCCTTCTATTCAACCAATCTCATTAATAAGGAGCTCCTAAAAGAGGGTTGAACATACACATGATATGAAGAAGAAAAATAAAAGACGGAGTAGCAAAGTTAGAAAGGTATCTCTCCCAAATAATGTTGCTCCTATTACTCATTGTGATGATGATAATTGCTATACTATTGGTGCTATCCATACTATTAATGATGAGAGTGATTATGCTTATGATATGGAAGGCCTAAGCTTGGGGATGCTATGTTTGATGAGAATGACATTTTTGAGAATATATTTGCTGTAATTAATGTTTGTCCCAAGCTTGGGGATGCTATGTTTAATGAATATGATATTTTTAGCCTCCCAAGTTTTGATATGCAAATTTGTTATGATGATAGCATGCCTCCTACTTATGATGATTATATTGATGAAAGTGAGTATGGAACAGTGTCAACTTTAGGAAGTAATGATCCCACTATTTTGGAGGATGTTGAATATTATTATGATAATTATGAAAGTGGATTTGGAGAGGTCATGACTTTATTTAGTGATGATTCCACCATCTTGGAAGAGGTTTCAATCGATTATGATGAGAACAAAGTTGCTACTTATGATAATTATTGTGATGATACATATGCTATAAAAAGTAGTGATGATTATATTTATAAAACTTGTCATGATTATGATTACCCTTTTTCTGAACATTACTCTTTTAATGTGGAAACAATTTATAGTATTCGAGTCTCTTATGATACTCCCACTATTCCGATTGATAAGAATTTTGCTTATGTAGAGAGTAGTAAATTTTCTATGCTTGTAAATCATGAAAAGAGTGCTTTATGTGATAGTTATATTGTTCAATTCATTCATGATGCTACTGAAAATTATTATGATGGAGGAACATATGCTTGTAGGAATTGCAATAATATCAAGTTTCCTCTCTATGTGCTTAAAGTTTTGAAGTTATGCTTGTTTTGCCCTCCTATGCTAGTTGATTATTGTTCCCATAAGTTGTTTGCTCACAAAATCCCTATGCATAGGAAGTGGGTTAGGCTTAAATGTGCTAGTCATATTCTTCATGATGCTCTCTTTATTTTACAATTCTTATCTTTTATGTGAGCATCATTGAAATCATCATGCCTAGCTAGGGGCGTTAAACGATAGCGCTTGTTGGGAGGCAACCCAATTTTATTTTAGTTCCTTGCTTTTTGCTCCTGTTTAGCAATAAATAATTTATCTATCCTCTGTTATTATTGAGTTTTTATGTTTTAATTAGTGTTTGTGCCAATTCGAACCGTTGGGAAGACTTGGGGAAAGTCTTATTGATCTTGCTGTAAAAAACAGAAACTTTAGCGCTCACGAGAATTGCTGCCATTTTTTATTGGAGAGTGCTATTTAGTTAATTATTTTTGCAGATGATAAATTCCTCTCGTCCAGCAATTTATTTTAGAATTTTTGGGGTTCCAGAAGTATACATTTGATCCATATTACTACAGATTGTTCTGTTTTTGACAGATTCTGTTTTTCATGTGTTGTTTACTTATTTTGATGAATCTATGGCTAGTAAAAGAGTTTATAAACCATAGAGAAGTTGGAATAGAGTAGGTTTAACACCAATATAAATAAAGAATGAGTTCATTACAGTACCTTGAAGTGGTGTTTTTTTTTCTTTCGCTAACGGAGCTTATGAGTTTTCTGTTAAGTTTTGTGTTGTGAAGTTTTCAAGTTTCGGGTAAAGATTCGATGGACTATGGAATAAGGAGTGGCAAGAGCCTAAGCTTGGGGATTCCCAAGGCACCATAAGGTAATATTCAAGGACAAACAAGAGCCTAAGCTTGGGGATGCCCCGGAAGGCATCCCCTCTTTCGTCTTCGTTCATCGGTAACTTTACATGGAGCTATATTTTTATTCGCCACATGATATGTGTTTTTCTTGGAGCGTCATTTTATTTTATTTAGTTTTGCTTGCTGTTTGAATAAAATACTAAGATCTGAATTTCTTAAATGTTAGATAGTCTTCACATAGTTACATAATTATTCAACTACTCATTGATCTTCACTTATATCTTTTGGAGTAGTTTGTCATTTGCTCTAGTGCTTCACTTATCTTTTTAGAGCATGGTGGTTGTTTTATTTTATAGAAATAGATGAACTCTCATGCGTCACTTATATTATTTTCAGAGTCGTAAACAGCATGGTAATTTTCTTTGGTTATGAATTTAGTCCTAATATGATGGGCATCCAAGAGGGATATAATAAAAACTATCATATAAAGTGCATTGAATACTAAGAGAAGTTTGATACTTGATAATTGTTTTGAGATATGGAGATAGTGATATTAAAGTTGTGCTAGTTGAGTAGTTGTGAATTTGAGAAATACTTGTGTTGAAGTTTGTGATTCCTGTAGCATGCACGTATGGTGAACCGTTATGTGACGAAGTCGGAGCATGATTTACTTATTGATTGTCTTCCTTATGAGTGGCGGTCGGGGACGAGCGATGGTCTTTTCCTACCAATCTATCCCCCTAGGAGCATGCGCGTAATACTTTGTTTCGATAACTAATAGATTTTTGCAATAAGTATGTGAGTTCTTTATGACTAATGTTGAGTCCATGGATTATACACACTCTCACCCTTCCACCATTGCTAGCCTCTCTAGTACCACACAACTTTCGCTGGTACCATAAACCCACCATATGTCTTCCTCAAAACAGCCACCATACCTAACTATTATGGCATTTCAATAGCCATTCCGAGATATATTGACATGCAACTTACCACCGTTCCATTTATTATGACACGCTCCATCATTGTCATATTGCTTTGCATGATCATGTAGTTGACATCGTATTTGTGGCAAAGCCACCGTTCATAATTCTTCCATACATGTCACTCTTGATTCATTGCACATCCCGGTACACCGCCGGAGGTATTCACATAGAGTCATATTTTTTTCTAAGTATTGAGTTGTAATCATTGAGTTGTAAATAAATAGAAGTGTGATGGTCATCATTCATAGAGTATTGTCCCAAAAAGGCCAAAAAAGGAAGGCCCAAATCCACACTTGTGCTTCAAAGTAGCACCATGATCTTCATGATAGAGAGTATCTTGTTTTTTCACTTTCATATGCTAGTGGGAAATTTTCATTATAGAACTTGGCTTGTATATTCCAACAATGGGCCTCCTCAAGTGCCCTAGGTCTTCATGAGCAAGCAAGTTGGATGCACACCCACTTAGTTTCTTTTGTTGAGATTTCATACATTTATAGCTCTAGTGCATCTGTTGCATGGCAATCCCTACTCACTCACATTGATATCTATTAATGGGCATCTCCATAGCCCGTTGATACGCCTAGTTGATGCGAGACTATCTTCTCCTTTTTCTCTTCTCCACAACCACCATTCTATTGCAACTATAGTGCTATATCCATGGCTCACGCTCATGTATTGCATGAAGATTGAAAAAGTTTGAGAATATCAAAAGTATGAAACAATTGCTTGGCTTGTCATCGGGGTTGTGCATGATTTAAACACGTTGTGTGGTGAAAATGGAGCATAGCCAGACTATATGATTTTGTAGGGATAACTTTCTTTGGCCATGTTATTTTGAAGAGACATAATTGATTAGTTAGTATGCTTGAAGTATTATTATTTTTATGTCAATATTAAACTTTTGTCTTGAATCTTATGGATCTGAATATTCTTGCCACAATAAAGAGAATTACATGGATAAATATGTTAGGTAGCATTCCACATCAAAAATTCTATTTTTATCATTTACCTACTCGAGGACGAGCAGGAATTAAGCTTGGGGAAGCTGATACGTCTCCAACATATCTATAATTTTTCATTTTTCCATGCTATTATATTATCTGTTTTGGATGTGTATGGGCTTTATTATACACTTTTATATTATTTTTGGGACTAACCTATTAACCCAGAGCCCAGTGCAAGTTTCTGTTTTTCCTTGTTTTAGAGTATCGCAGAAAAGGAAAATCAAACGGAGTCCAATTGACCTGAAACTTCACGGAACTTATTTTTGGACCAGAAGAAGCCCACGGAGTATCGGAGATGGACCAGGAGTCCCGGGCTGCCCACGAGGGTGGGGGGCGCGCCCACCCCCCTGGGCGCGCCCCCTGCCTCGTGGACAGCCCGGAGATCCACCGACGTACTTCTTCCTCCTATATATATCCATATACCCTAAAAACTTTGGGGAGCACAATAGATCGGAAGTTCCGCTTCTAGAAGCCTCCGTAGCCACCAAAAACCAATCTAGACCCGTTCTGGCACCCTACCGGAGGGGGTATCCCTCTCCGGTGGCCATCTTCATCATCCCGGTGCTCTCCATGACGAGGAGGGGGTAGTTCTCCCTCGGGGCTGAGGGTATGTACCAGTAGCTATGTGTTTGATCTCTCTCTCACTCATGTTCTTGAGGTGATACGATCTTGATGTATCGCGAGCTTTGCTATTATAGTTGGATCTTATGATGTTTCTCCCCCTCTACTCTCTTGTAATGGATTGAGTTTTCCCTTTGAAGTTATCTTATCGGATAGAGTCTTTAACGATTTGAGAACACTTGATGTATGTATTACGTGGGATACCCGTGGTGACAATGGGATATTCTATCGATCCACTTGATGTATGTTTTGGTGATCAACTTGCGGGTTCCGCCCATGAACCTATGCATAGGGGTTGGCACACGTTTTCGTCTTGACTCTCCGGTAGAAACTTTGGGGAACTCTTTGAAGTATTTTGTGTTGGTTTGAATAGATGAATATGAGATTGTGTGATGCATATCGTATAATCATACCCACAGATGCTTGAGGTGACATTATGGTTTTGGTTGATTTGTGTCTTAAGGTGTTATTCTAGTACGAACTCTATGATAGATCGAACGGAAAGAATAGCTTCATGTTATTTTTCTACAGACTCTTGAATAGATCGATCAGAAAGGATAACTTTGAGGTGGTTTCATACCCTACCATAATCTCTTCGTTTGTTCTCCGCTATTAGTGACTTTGGAGTGACCCTTTGTTGCATGTTGTGGGATAGTTATATGATCCAATTATGTTATTATTGTTGAGAGGACTTGCACTAGTGAAAGTATGAACCCTAGGCCTTGTTTCCTAAAATTGCAATATCGTTTGTGCTCACTTTTATCATTAGTTACCTTGCTTTTTTTATATTTTCAGATTACAAAAACCTTTATCTACCATCCATATACCACTTGTATCACCATCTCTTCACCGAACTAGTGCACCTATACAATTTACCATTGTATTGGGTGTGTTGGGGACACAAGAGACTCTTTGTTATTTGGTTGCAGGGTTGCTTGAGAGAGACCATCTTCATCCTACGCCTCCCACGGATTGATAAACCTTAGGTCATCCACTTGAGGGAAATTTGCTACTGTCCTACAAACCTCTGCACTTGGAAGCCCAACAACGTCTACAAGAAAAAGGTTGTGTAGTAGACATCATTGTTCAACACTTGTAGCCGTAAGAAATTTCTTGTCGAAAAACTTAATCCTCACGGACAATAGTGCCCTCGCATTCAACATGAAGAATGTGCCAAAGCTAGTGTTTGCATTGTTGGATGCATATCCTTCCAGTGTTACTGTCTTCACACGAATGTCATGAGATCTGAGAAAATCTCGGTGCTTCTTGAACCATCAATTGGTTATACCTTTTTCTCCATGTGTTAGTGCCTAAATAGAGATGAAGATTGAAAACAGTTAATGTCTAAAAAGATTATGTTGAAAGAGTGATAGCTCAACAACTAATTATAGTACATTATATATGGGCTTTCAATGTGCGTGAAATCATCACCTTTATATACAAATTCTCTAGACATGGAAAGCATTGCAGCAAGGCAATAATCGTGCTCAGATCGAAACACCACATACTGATATGTAAGGTCTTGACAGAATCCACCACCACTGATAGGATGGACAAGCTCTTCATTGAGCATAGAACATAATATTAGTACCAAAAGTGTACTCCAAGATGATACTTAACTTATGCGCACAAATGAAAAAGGCAGATTACAAGAGTTTAGTGAATAATATACAGTACCTCAATAGGTGTGGAGCCAAACACCACTTTGAACCATCTAAAAGGATCACGAATTGCCCCCAAGGTCTCCAGTTTAGGCGCAGAGACTATAGTTATTTGCGAAGGTACTATACAAGAATCAAGGAGTAACCTTTGAAGTGAAGGGGCATCTTCGATGATGAGATCATGTCCAAAAAAACAAATTCCCATGCTTACAAGGTGGGGCGACTTTATTTTGAGACAACAGATATGAATTTCCATTGCAAAAACAAGCAGCAAGCGCTCCAGGGCAGGGGAGCTAGAGTGGATGATGCTGTGCAGTGCGGCCTCCGATAGATCAACCACCACAAGCACAAGTTTTTTAGCAGTGGGAGTCGAAGCATTTGTACCAGATTGTCTGCTAGATGGCACCGGGAAAAGGTGGCAGTGTGGAGAGAGGAGGAAAACCATGTGATGGACATCGGTGGTGAGGGCACATATACATCAATTCGTGGTATGTTACATACATAGTCATGGTAGAACTCAAGTTGCTGGAGTTTATCGAATTGACGGGATGTCATCTAGGCAGCTACCGTGCAGGGTATGTCCAGCAGGTAGCATGCCAGGATGTAGATGCATTGAACGGATCCCCCGTGGGAGGAGATGATGGCTCCGGGGAGTTCAGAATCATCATCGACACATAGCTGATGACAGTTGAGATTAAGAGGCGCGGTGCGCCATAGAGTGTGCCATCGATATGCGAGGACTTGTGTGCGGTAGCCATGCTTGGTGGGGAGAAGGGAGATGATCTCCCCAAGGATTCTGTCTGGGAGATCCCTGATGCGGTCCGCCGAAGATTCTACTGGTTCCTCAGGTCCAGGGGGCGCTTCTGGCCGCACAGCCGGGTCCAAAATCTACATCCGGCGGCGGCGCTGGTCGGAGCCTCATCTGTGTACATACCAATCTGAAAAAATGGCATAACATGTAGGACATTCAAAATCAATTCTCAAGATCAGGAAGAAAACAGGCACAAACATATATGTAGGACATTCAAAATCAATTCTCAAGATCTGTCCATGAATTATTAGCACGCAAGCTGACCCTAGTCAGATTATTAGCAAAAATCATTTGTACAGAACAAACAATTAATCACTAACTCTATATGGATAACATTCAAACAATCAATACACTACGTGCATCTAAAGGATCTTAATTACTCTGATTTCATGGACTGAGAGAACATAACCATATGATTTGTATTCCAGAAAAATTATAGAGGGGTGGGGTGGGGGGATTAACCAGAGAAAACACTTGATATGTTTGCCGCACAAATGGGTATATAGATGACTAACTAATACGTTCACTTTGCATCATGCTTTTATATCAATATGTATTGCATTATGGGCTGTTATTACACATTATGTCACAATACTTATGCCTATTCTCTCTCATTTTACAAGGTTTACATGAAGAGGGAGAATGCCGGTAGCTGGAATTCTGGGTTGGAAAAGGAGCAAATATTAGAGACCTATTATGAACAACTCCAAAAGTCCTGAAACTTCACAGAGGCATGTTTTGGAATATATTAAAAATATTGGGCGAAGAAAGAACCAGAGGGGGGCCACCCACCATCCATGAGGTTGGGGGGCGCGCCCTACCCCCTAGGCGCGCCCCCTGCCTCGTGGGCCCCCTGGCAGGCCTTCGGTGCCCATCTTCTGCTATATGAGGTCTTTCATCGGAGAAAAAAAATCATAAGTAAGCTTTCGGGACGAAACTCCGCCGCCACGAGGCAGAACCTTGGCAGAACCAATCTAGGACTCCGGCGGAGCTGTTCTGCCGAGGAAACATCCCTCCGGGAGGGGGAAATCATCACCATCGTCATCATCATCGATCCTCTCATCGGGAGGGGGTCAATCTCCATCAACATCTTCACCAGCACCATCTCCTCTCAAACCCTAGTTCATCTCTTGTATCCAATCTTTGTCCCAAAACCTCATATTGGTACCTGTGGGTTGCTAATAGTGTTGATTACTCCTTCTAGTTGATGCTAGTTGGTTTATTTGGTGGAAGATCATATGTTCAGATCCTTTATGCATATTAATGCCCCTCTGATTATGAACATGAATATGATTTGTGAGTAGTTACTTTTGTTCCTGAGGACATGGGAGAAGTCTTGCTATAAGTAGTCATGTGAATTTGGTATTCGTTCGATATTTTGATGAGATGTATGTTTTCTCTCCTCTAGTGGTGTCATGTGAACGTAGACTACATGACACTTAACCATTGTTTGGGCCTAGGGGAAGGCATTAGGAAGTAATAAGTAGATGATGGGTTGCTAGAGTGACAGAAGCTTAAACCCTAGTTTATGAGTTGCTTCGTAAGGGGCTGATTTGGATCCATATGTTTCATGCTATGGTTAGATTTACCTTAATACTTCTTTTGTAGTTGCGGATGCTTGCAAGAGGGGTTAATCATAAATGGGATGCTTGTCCAAGAAAGGGCAGTACCCAAGCACCGGTCCACCCACATATCAAATTATCAAAGTACCGAACGCGAATCATATGAACGTGATGAAAACTAGCTTGACGATAATTCCCATGTTTCCTCGGGGGCGCCTTCCTTTATATAAGAGTTTGTCGAGGCTTGTCCTTTGCTAAAAAAAGGATTGGGCCATCTTGTTGCACCTTATTTACTTTTATTACTTGTTACCCGTTACAAATTACCTTATCACAAAACTATCTGTTACCGATAATTTCAGTGCTTGCAGAGAATACCTTACTGAAAATTGCTTGTCATTTCATTCTGCTCCTTGTTGGGTTCGACACTCTTACTTATCAAAAGGACTACGATAGATCCCCTATCCTTGTGGGTCATCAAGACTCTTTTCTGGCGCCGTTGCCGGGGAGTGAAGCGCCTTTGGTAGGTGGAATTTGGTAAGGAAAAATTTACATAGTGTGCTGAAATTTACTGTCACTTGTTACTATGGAACATAATCCTTTGAGGGGCTTGTTCGGGGTATCTTCACCCCGGCCAGCAGAGCAAAGAGTTTCTCCTCGACCTACTGAACCTACTGAAAAAGTTTACTTTGAAATTCCTTTCGGTATGATAGAGAAACTGCTAGCTAATCCTTTCACAGGTGATGGAACATTACATCCCGATTTGCACCTAATCTATGTGGGTGAAGTTTGTGGATTATTTAAGCTTGCAGGTATGTCCGAAGATGTTATCAAGAAGAAGGTCTTCCCTTTATCTTTGAAGGGAAAGGCATTGACGTGGTTTAGGCTATTTGATGATATGGGATCATGGAACTAGAACCGATTGAAATTGGAATTTCATCAGAAGTTTTATCCTATGCATCTTGTTCATCGTGATCGTAATTATATATATAATTTTTGGCCTCGCGAAGGAGAAAGCATCGCTCAAGCTTGGGGGAGGCTTAATTCAATGTTATATTCATGCCCAAATCATGAGCTCCAAAGAGAAATTATTATTCAAAATATTTATGCTCGGCTTTCTCTCAATAATCATTCCAGGCTCGATACTTCTTGTACTGGTTCTTTTATGATGAAGACTATAGAATTCAAGTGGGATTTATTGGAAAGAATTAAACACAACTCTGAAGATTGGGATCTGAAGGTAAGGAGTCAGGTATAACACCTAAGTTTGATTGTGTTAAATCTTTTATGGATACCGATGCTTTTCGTGAATTTAGCACTAAATATGGAATTGACTCTGAGATAGTAGCTTCTTTATGTGAATCCTTTGCTACTCAAGTCGATCTCCCTAAGGAGACGTGGTTTAAATATAATCCTCCCATTGAAGTAAAAGTAGTTGCACCTATTAAAGTTAAAGAAAAGACTATCACTTATAATGTTGATCCTATTGTTCCTACTGCTTATATTGAGAAACCACCTTTCCCTACTAGAATAAAGGATCATGCTAAAACTTCAATTGTGGTTCATAAGAGTAATACTAGAACACCTACACCCTCTGAGCAAATTAAAGTTGAACCTAGTATTGCTATGGTTAAAGATCTCTTGGCCGATAATATTGATGGGCATGTTATTTACTTCTGTGATGAAGCTGCTAGAATTGCTAGACCTAATACTAAAAATAAACATAGACCTGTTGTAGGCATGCCTGTTATTTCTGTTAAAATAGGAGATCATTGCTATCATGGCTTATGTGATATGGGTGCTAGTGCAAGTGCAATACCTCATTCCTTATACAAAGAAATTATGCATGATATTGCACCTGTTGAGATAGTGGAAATTGATGTTATAATTAAGCTGGCAAATAGAGACACTATTTCACCAGTTGGGATTGTTAGAGATGTTGAAGTCTTGTGTGGGAAAGTCAAATATCCTGCTGATTTTCTTGTTCTTGGTTCCCCACAAGATAACTTTTGTCCCATTATATTTGGTAGACCCTTCTTGAATACCGTTAATGCTAGGATAGATTTCAAAAAGGATGTTGTTACTATTGGTTTGGGGGATATGTCTCATGAGTTTAATTTTGCTAAATTTCGTAGACAACCTGTAACACCCTCGATGCGACTATATCTCCCACGTGTCGAGGCACGACTTAGAGGCATAATCGCATTGAAGGCATATGTCGCAAGTTAGGCAATCTTCACAACATCCCATGTAATATAATAATGAAAGGGGAGATAACATAGTTGGCTTACACTCGCCACATCAATCAAGTACATAAATAACATTACATCATCCAAACACTCATGGCCCGACTACGGCGCCAAAATAAAAGATAACCCAACAACCGACATGGTACCAATCACCCCCAACTGGGCACCACTACTGATCATCGGGAAAGGAAACATAGTAACGTTGAGAGTCTTCGTCGAACTCCCACTTGAGCTCAAACGCGTCTCCTGGAGCGGAATCATCAGGCCCTGCATCTGGTGTAATAGTAATCTGTGAGCCACAGGGACTCAGCAATCTCGCACCCTCGCGATCAAGACTATTTAAGCTTATAGGTATGGCAAGGTAAATATAAGTGGAGCTGCAGCAAGCGACTAGCAAGTATGGTGGCTAACTTATTCGCAAAAGAGAGCGAGAAGAGGAGGCAAAGCGTGAGCGAGAAACTAGAGAACAGCCTGTGCAAGCATTACTCCAACACCGTGTCCACTTCCCGGACTCCGCCGAGAAGAGGCCATCACGGTAACACACTCAGTTGATTCATTTTAATTAAGTTAAGGTTCAAGTTATCTACAACCGTACATTAACAAATTCCCATCTGCCCATAACCACGGGCACGGCTTTCGAAAGTTCAAATCCCTGCAGGGGAGTCCCAACTTAGCCCATGACAAGCTCTCACGGTCAACGAAGGAATAGACCTCCTCCCAAGACGTTCCGATCAGACTCGGTATCTCGGTTCTTGAAGACACTTCGACAGGTTAAAACAAGACCAGCAACACCGCCCGAATGTGCCGACAAATCCCGATAGGAGCTGCACATATCTCGTTCTCAGGGCACACTCAGATGAGCAAGACGTCGGGTAGGCCAGCCCAGAGTTGCCCCTGGTAGCCCCGGACATCGCTCGGTTAGACCAACACTCAGAGGAGCACTGGCCCGGGGGGTTAAAATAAAGATGACCCTTGAGTCTGCAGAACCCAAGGGAAAGAAAAGGCTAGGTGGCGAATGGTAAAACCAAGGTTGGGCATTGCTGGAAAAGCTTTAATCAAGGCGAACTATCAAGGGGTTCCCATTATAACCCAACCGCGTAAGGAACGCAAAATCCGGGAACATAACACCGATATGACAGAAACTAGGGCGGCAAGAGTGGAACAAAACACTAGGCGAGAGGCCAAGCCTTCCACCCTTTACCAAGTATATAGATGCATTAAGATAACAAGATAATATAATGATATCCCAACAAGTAAATAAATGTTCCAACGAGGAACGGCCTCCAATCTTCACCTGCAACTAGCAACGCTATAAGAGGGGCTGAGCAAAGTGGTAACATAGCCAATCAACGGTTTGCTAGGACAAGGTGGGTTAGAGGTTTGACATGGAAATATGGGAGGCTTGAAAACAAGTGGTAGGCATCGTAGCAATGGCATAGCAAAAGAGCGAGCAAACTAGCATAGCAAAGATAGTAGTGATTTCGAGGGTATGATCATCTTGCCTGCACAGTTGTCAGAGTTGACTGGATCCTCGAAAGCAAACTCAATGGGCTCCTCATTAGCGAACTCGTCTCCCGGCTCTACCCAAACAAGACAAACAAGCAACAAGGATACAATTAACCACGTGCAAACTCAAACAACGCAATGCAAAGATGGTATGCTATGCGGGATGCGAAATGCAAGATATGACAGGAAATGCATGAACCTGGCCTCAACTTGGAAATACAAGTGGGCCACTGGAAAGATGAGATGAAATCGCTTGAAAACGATATAAAGAACACCGGAATCAGAGTTACGGTTTGGAAATGGCAAGCGATACAAAAATGACTCCGGTATGCGATTTACAGCAAGTAGCCATCTAAATGCAATGAGATGAACTTGCTACAGCGCCCAAACATGACAACAAAATACATGGCAGGGATGCATTCATGATGCTTAACAAAAGTCTAGCACTGAGCTACGGCCAATTCATCCATTAACAGGTTCAAACAAGCATGGCAAAAATGCATATGGAAAACAGATCTCAGACTTAGTGAAATTAACACTTGTCTGGAATTTCAGATCAGGTAGCCCTCTTTGGAGCAACAAAACTATATGCTACAGGATCTGAACATGGCAAAGTAAAGCATGGCATGGAGCTACTCAAAGAGCTTAACAAAAGTCCCTTAGTGACCTTGAGCCAAAAGGGATCAGAAAATACAATTGCAAGCATGTGAACATAGCAAAAACATAATCAGTTTTCAGACTTGGTGAAAACTGACACATGCTGAAATATAACTCAAGTAGGCATGTTTACGAGCTCGATGCACTCACTACGGTGAAAGTCATGGCAAGACAAGCATACATCCATCAAGAAGGCACAAAATGCAAGCTAGACATGCCAAGAACAATAACATAGCATGCACGGATCAACTACAACATCATCGGCAAAATTGCAAACAAGTTGACAATCTGCCCATATTCACAAAGTAGCAAAAGTAGAGCTCGATTGACTCAAGCTAGGGTGCTCCATAATTGCAAACAAAGACATGGATGGATAGAGCACTACAATATTAACAAAACATCCTTACTGATCATCCTCAAAAGAGGTACGGATCACTAGGAAACAACATGAACATATGGCAACATGAGCTAAACAGATCATCCTCAAAAGAGGTACGGATTACTGCTAAGTCCCTGAAAACAGAATTAGCAAGTACACCACTTTGCAAGCTTGCACTAGTCACCACACACATCACAAAAATACATGGGTTGCACCTCTGGAAAGATGACAAAACCCTTAACAAAACACATGTAGAGCATCAGGGCATATCATGCACACATTAATCATGGCAAAAATGACAAAAACCTAAATGGAGTAGCAGATCTGACAATTTACTCAAGTAGCCTCCTTCTAACAGCATTTCGGGCATCAAGATGAGCTCAAATGAAAATGATGCAGTGGAATGAAATGATGTACTCTCTGAGATGAACATTTTGATATGCTATATGCATGAATCGGAGCAACGGATGCAAAGTTACGGAGCTATGAACATGGCAACATGGATCTGGAATTTTCGGGACTTAGACGAAATAAACAACCTCTAGGGTTACTGTTCACGGATCTCAGATCTGCACGCAAAACGAGGTCGGCCGGGTCCCTCGCCGGAGTTCATCGCCGGAGAAGAGGGAGGGGCCGGGCTGGAGCTTGGGGGCGACGCCGGCGAGCTCCGGCGGCTCGGGTCGGCCGGCGTCGATCCCGAGCGGGGCGGCGGCTGCTCGGAGGAGGCTGCGGGTGGCGAGGCGGCGGCGCGCGGCGGCCGACAGGGTCCGGTCGCCAGGGCGGAGACGGGCGGGGGCGGCGGAGATCGGGCGCGGGCGGTGGAGGCCTTTGGGCCACGGGGGCCTGAAGCGGGCTGCCCGGGCCGGCGGCGGGGCGGTGCGGCGGCGCCACGTGGCGGGAAGCGGTTGGCGGCGGTGACGAGGGACGCGTCCGGCCGGATTCGGACGTGTCCGGCCGGCACGGGGGCGATTTCTAGGGTTTGAGAGGGAGGAGATCCGTGAATTTCGGGACGGGGCTTTAAATAGGCATAGGAGGAGCTAGGAGAGTCCAAATGAGGTGCGGTTTTCGGCCACGCGATCGTGATCGAACGCTCTAGGTGATGGAGTAGAGTTAGGTGGGTTTTGGGCCAAATTGGAGGGGTGTTGGGCTGCAACACACACGAGGCCTTTTCGGTCCCTCGGTTAACCGTTGGAGTATCAAACGAAGTCCAAATGATACGAAACTTGACAGGCGGTCTACCGATAGTAAACCAAGGCCGCTTGGCAAGTCTCGGTCCAATCTGGAAACGTTCAATCCCCATACACGAAAGAAAGGTAGAATTGACCACCGGAGGAGAACGAAGCGCCGGAATGCAAAACGGACAACGGGGAAAATGCTCGAATGCATGAGACGAACACGTATGCAAATGCAATGCACATGATGACATGATATGAGATGCATGACAACGACAACAGCACACGGAGACAAAAACCCGAACCCGAGAAAATAAATTAACTTAACGCCGGAAACGGCAAGAGTGGAGTACAAATTGGGAAAGTTACATCCGGGGTGTTACACAACCCCATGATAAAGAATTGCCTAGTAAGGATGAAATTATTGGTCTTGCTTATATTGTCGTGCCTCCTAATGATCCTTTAGAACAATATTTGCTAAACCATGAAAATGATATGTTTATGAATGAAAGAAGGGAAATAGATGAAGTATTCTTTAAACATGGGACCTATTTTTAAACACAACTTGCCTGTTCAAATCCTAGGGTATCCTCCTCCACCCAAGGGTGATCCCATGTTGGAGATTAAACCATTGCCTGATACTCTTAAATATGCTTATCTTGATGAAAAAAAGATATACCCTGTTATTATTAGTGCTAACCTTTCAGAGCATGAAGAAAAGAAATTATTGAAAACTTTGAAGAAGCACCGTGCTGCTATTGGGTATACTCTTGATGATCTTAAGGGCATTAGTCCCACTCTATGCTAGCACAGGATAAAATTGGAGAAAGATGTGAAACCGGTTGTTGATCACCAACGACGGTTAAATCCTAATATGAAAGAAGTGGTAAGAAAATAAATACTAAAGCTCCTGGAGGCAGGTATAACTTATTTTGTTGCTGCTAGTTAGTCGGTAAGTCCTGTCCATTGTGTCCCTAAGAAGGGAAGCATTACTGTTGTTCCTAATGATAAAGATGAATTGATCCCATAAAGAATTGTTACAGGCTATAGAATGGTAATTGACATCCGCAAATTAAATAAAGCTACTAAAAAGGATCATTGCCCTTTACCTTTTATTGATCAAATGCTAGAAAGATTATCTAAACATACACACTTTTGCTTTCTAGATGGTTATTCTGGTTTCTCTCAAATACCCGTGTCAAAAGAGGATCAGGAAAGGACCACTTTTACTTGCCCTTTGGTACCTTGCCTTATATACCTATGCCTTTTGATTTATGCAATGCACCTTCTACCTTTCAAAGATGTATGACTGCTATATTATCTGACTTTTGTGAAAAGATTTGTGAGGTTTTCATGGACGACTTTTTCGTCTATGGATCTCCTTTTGATGATTGCTTGAGCAACCTTGATCGAGTTTTGCAGAGATGTGAAGAAACTAATCTTGTCTTGAATTGGGAAAAGTGCCAATTTATGGTTAATGAAGGTATTGTCTTGGGGCATAAAGTTTCTGAAAAGGGTATTGAAGTTCATAACGCCAAGGTTGATGCTATTGAAAAGATGCCATGTCCCAAGGACATCAAAGGTATAAGAAGTTTCCTTGGTCATGCTGGTTTTTATAGGAGGTTCATTAAGGACTTCTCAAAAATTTCTCAGCCTCTGACTAATTTATTACAAAAAGATATATACCATTTGTCTTTGATGATGATTGTGTAGAAGCATTTGAAATACTTAAGAAAGCATTGATTTCTGCACCTATTGTTCAGCCACCTGATTGGAATTTACCCTACGAAATTATATGTGATGCTAGTGATTATGCTGTAGGTTGTGTTCTAGGACAAAGAGTTGATAAGAAACTAAATGTTATCCAATATGCTAGTAAAACTCTAGACAATGCTCAAAGAAATTATGCTACTACTGAAAAAGAATTCTTAGCAGTTATATTTGCTTGTGATAAGTTCAGACCTTATATTGTTGATTCTAAAGTAACTATTCACACTAATCATGCTACTATTAAATATATTATGAAAAAGAAAGATGCTAAACCTAGACTTATTAGATGGGTTCTCTTACTACAAGAATTTGATTTGCATATTATCGATAGAAAGGGAGCCGAGAACCCTGTTGCAGACAACTTGACTAGGTTAGAAAATGTTCTTGATGACCCACTACCCATTGATGATATCTTTCCTGATGAACAATTAGTTGTCGTAAATGCTTCTTGTACTGCTCCATGGTATGCTGATTATGCTAATTACATTGTTACTAAATTTATACCACCTAGTTTCACATGCCAACAAAAGAAAAAGTTTTTCTATGATTTAAGACATTACTTCTGGGATGACCCACACCTTTATAAATAAGGAGTAGATGGTGTTATTATACGTTGTGTACCTGAGCATGAACAGGAACAGATCCTACGCAAGTGTCACTCCGAGGCTTACGGAGGACACCATGCTGGAGATAGAACTGCACATAAGGTATTGCAATCCGGTTTTATTGGCCTACTCTCTTCAAGGATGCCCGTAAGTTTGTCTTGTCTTGTGATGAATGTCAAAGAATTGGTAATATTAGTAGACATCAAGAAATGCCTATGAATTATTCACTTGTTATCGAACCATTTGATGTTTGGGGTTTTGATTATATGGGACCGTTAACTTCCTCTAAAGGGTATACACATATTTTAGTTGCTGTTGATTATGTTACTAAGTGGGTAGAAGCTATTCCAACTAGTAGTGTTGATCATAACACCTCTATTAAGATGCTTAAAGAAGTTATTTTTCTGAGGTTTGGAGTCCCTAGATACTTAATGACTGATGGTGGTTCACATTTTTTATTCATGGTGCTTTTCGTAAAATGCTTGCTAAGTATGATGTTAACATACCACCCACTATAGTGGTAAAGTAGAATTGAGTAACAGGGAGCTTAAGTTAATTTTGCAAAAGACTGTTAATAGATCTAGAAAGAATTGATCCAAGAAACCTGATGATGCATTATGGGCTTATAGAACTGCATATAAAAATCCTATGGGTATGTCTCCGTATAAAATGGTTTATGGAAAAGCATGTCACTTACCTCTCGAACTAGAACATAAGGCATATTGCGCCATTAAAGAGATCAACTATGATTTCAAACTTGCCGGTGAGAAGAGGCTTTTTGACATTAGCTCACTTGATGAATGGAGAACCCAAGCTTATGAAAATGCCAAACTGTTTAAGGAAAAAGTTAAAAGATTTCATGACAAAAGGATACAAAAGCGTGAGTTTAATGTAGGTGATTATGTTTTGCTATACAACTCTCGTTTATGATTTTTTGCAAGAAAACTCCTCTCTAAATGGGAAGGCCCTTACATTATCGAGGAGGTATATCGTTCCAGTGCCACAAAATCAACAACTTCGAAGGCACAATTCCGAGGGTGGTGAACGGTCAAAGAATCAAACATTATATCTCAGGTAATCCTATAAATGTTGAAACTAATGTTATTGAAACTGTAACCCCGGAGGAATACATAAAGGACACTTTCCAGAATGTTTCAGACACTGAAAAGGAATAGGTATGAGGTACGGTAAGTAAACCAACTCCAAAATAGTTCTAATAGCAATTTTTCTCCGTTTTGGAATATTTATGAAAATAGGAAAAATAAGAAGTAGTCCGGGAAGGACACGAGGCGTCCACGAGGGTGGAGGGCGCGCCCCCTGCCTCGTGGGCACCTCGTGTGCCCTCCGGACTCCGTTTTCTTGCACGATACTTCTTTTGGTTGGTAAAAATTCATTATATAATCTCCCAAAGGTTTTGACCACCGTACCACGCAAATATCCTCTGTTTTTGTTTCGAGCTGTTTTTCTGACAGATCTAGATCACCATGACGTCTCCAAGTGCCCCCAAGGACAAGTTCTTCGAGAAGGTCATCAACTCCTACCGCGCGAAAGTGCTGCAACATCCTCAAACCATTGAGATGCGTGATGGGTTGCTGCACATCCGCGATGTTGAGGGACCAAGGAGGACCGGAAGCGTGGATACAAGACTCGATGCAATGGAGCAACAAGTTTTCAAGTGCCAGGAGATGGTGGAACGTGGACTCGGCGCCAACCACATAATGATCACGGAGTTCACCAACAACACTAAGCTAGATGGCAGGAACATCGGGGAGACCATCTTCAAGCTTCACGAGAAAATCGAGCATCTCCAAGCCCAGATCTATGACCTGCAAAACCAAAACTGTGAGTATGAATATAGATTCAATAAGATGAGTTTGGCTGTAGATTCGAGGATCCCGGAGACTCGATCATCTTTCTATGATGGTGAGCCTATGCCTTGGAAGATGGACGACGAGCCTACATCATCAACAACTCCATCATCACCACCTCCGAGGAAGGAGACATAAACACATGGGTATGGGCACACCCCTTGAAAACTGCCAAGCTTGGGGGAGTGCCCCGATATCATATCACCATCACACCTTTATCTTTACCGTTTTTCTTAGTTCGATCCTTTTGGTAATATCTTGATCTAGTAGAATAAAGTTTTAGTATGATCTAGTTTTGAGTTTTGCTTTATGATCCTTCTATGTAATCAAATCCATGAGTTATATATAATAAAGATTAGTGTTGAGTCAAGGGCTTTGCCATCTTGCTATGATCTTGAGGGAATAATAATAAAAGGGAAGAGAAATAATAAAAAGAAATAAAGAGATCATATGGATCTTATGGAGAGTAATGACTTCACATATAAAGAGTATGATGAATAAAAGTTGTTGAGAGTTGACAAACATAGTTTTGGTCATCGTTGCAATTAATAGGAAGTAATAAAGAAAGTGAGGTTTTCACATATAAATATACTATCTTAGACATCTTTTATGATTGTGAGCACTCATTAAAATATGACATGCTAAAGAGTTGACGTTGGACAAGGAAGACAACGTAATGGGTTATGTTTTCTTACATCTAAAATAAATTATATTGTCATGGATCATCCAACATGCTGAGCTTGCCTTTCCCTCTCATGCTAGCCAAATTCTTTGCACCAAGTAGAGATACTACTTGTGCTTCCAAATATCCTTAAACCCAGTTTTGCCATGAGAGTCCACCATATCTACCTATGGATTGAGTAAGATCCTTCAAGTAAGTTGTCATTGTTGGAAGCAATAAAAATTGCTCTCTAAATATGTATGATTTATTAGTGTGGAGAAAATAAGCTTTATACGATCTTGTGATGTGGAAGAAATAAAAGCGACGGACTGCATAATAAGGGTCCATATCACAAGTGGCAATATAAAGTGACGTTCTTTTGCATTAAGATTGCGTGCATCCAACCATAAAAGCACATGACAACCTCTGCTTCCCTCTACGAAGGGCCTATCTTTTATTCTTGTCTTATACTTCATACAAGAGTCATGGTGATCTTCAACTTTCCTTTTTACATATTATCCTTTGGCAAGCACAATGTGTTGGCAAGATCCTGATACATATATCCAATTGGATGTAAGTTAGCATGAACTATTATTGTTGACATTACCCTTGAGGTAAAAGGTTGGGAGGCAAAACTATAAGCCCCTATCTTTCTCTGTGTCCGATTAAAACTTCATACCCATAAGTATTGCGTGAGTATTGGCAATTGTGAAAGACTAAATGATAGTTGACTATGTGGACTTGCTGAAAAGATCTTATATTGACTCTTTCCGATGTTATGATAAATTGCAATTGATTCAATGACTGAGATTATAGTTTGTTAGTTTTCAATGAAGTTTCTGATTCATACTTGAAATTGTGAATGAATTGTTACTTTAGCATAAGAAATCATATGAAAAAAAATATATATATATATTGCTGTTATAAGAATGATCATGATGCCCTCATGTCCGTATTTTATTTTATCGACACCTCTATCTCTAAACATGTGGACATATTTTTCGATTTTGGTTTCCGCTTGAGGACAAGCGAGGTCTAAGCTTGGGGGAGTTGATACGTCCATTTTGCATCATGCTTTTATATCAATATTTATTGCATTATGGGATGTTATTACACATTATGTCACAATACTTATGCCTATTCTCTCTCATTTTACAAGGTTTACATGGAGAGGGAGAATGCCGGCAGCTGGAATTCTGGGCTGGAAAAGGAGCAAATATTAGAGACCTATTCTGACAACTCCAAAAGTCCTAAAACTTCACGGAGGCACGTTTTGGAATATATTAAAAATATTGGGCGAACAAAGAACCAGAGGGGGGCACCCACCATCCACGAGGGTGGGGGCGCGCCCTACCCCCCTAGGCGCGCCCCCTACCTCGTGGGCCCCCTGGTAGGCCTCTGCCGTCCATCTTTTGCTATATGAGGTCTTTGGTTGGAGAAAAAATCATAAGAAAGCTTTCGGGATGAAACTCCGCCGCCATGAGGCGGAACCTTGGCGGAACCAATCTAGGGCTCCGGGGGAGCTGTTCTGCTGAGGAAACATCCCTTCGGGTGGGGGAAATCATCACCATTGTCATTATCATCGATCCTCTCTTCAGGAGGGGGTCAATCTCCATCAACATCTTCACCAGCACCATCTCCTCTCAAACCCTAGTTCATCTCGTGTATCCAATCTTTGTCCCAAAACCTCAGATTGGTACTTGTGGGTTGCTAGTAGTGTTGATTACTCCTTGTAGTTGATGCTAGTTGGTTTATTTGGTGGAAGATCATATGTTCAGATCCTTTATGCATATTAATACCCCTCTGATTATGAACATGAATATGATTTGTGAGTAGTTACATTTGTTCCTGAGGACATGCGAGAAGTCTTGCTATAAGTAGTCATGTGAATTTGGTATTCGTTCGATATTTTGATGAGATGTATATTGTCTCTCCTCTAGTGGGGTTATGTGAACGTCGACTACATGACACTTCACCATTGTTTGGACCTAGGGGAAAGCATTAGGAAGTAATAAGTAGATGATGGGTTGCTAGAGTGACAGAAGTTTAAACCCTAGTTTATGAGTTGCTTCGTAAGGGGCTGATTTGGATCCATATGTTTCATGCTATGGTTAGGTTTACATTAATAATTCTTTTGTAGTTGAGGATGCTTGCAAGAGTGGTTAATCATAAATGAGATGCTTGTCCAAGAAAGGGCAGTACCCAAGAACCGGTCCACCCACATATCAAATTATCAAAGTACCGAACGCGAATCATATGAACGTGATGAAAACTAGCTTGACGATAATTCCCATGTGTCCTCGGGAGCGCTTTCCTTTATATAAGAGTCTGTCGAGGCTTGTCCTTTGCTAAAAAAGGATTTGGCCATCTTGTTGCACTTTATTTACTTTTATTACTTGTTACCCATTAAAAATTACCTTATCACAAAACTATGTGTTACCGATAATTTTAGTGCTTGCAGGGAATATCTTACTGAAAACTGCTTGTCATTTCATTCTGCTCCTTGTTGGGTTCGGCACTCTTACTTATCAAAAGGACTACGATAGATCCCCTATACTTGTGGGTCATAACTAACTGGTTTTCCGTCGGAGTCGCAGTTGTTGCCGGAGTTGCTATTGACCTCCGGCTCCGGCTGGGGGGGCACGACGGCGCCGACGAATTCAAGGTCGTGCTGCTGCCCGCGCAAGACCTTGTCAGCGGCGTCGGAAACCTCTGTGGCCAGCTTCACATGTTGTGCAGGTGCTTCACCAGCCCCAGCATTGCCACTCCCTCCGATGGTGCGCTTCGGCGGCATCGTCATACACTCCGGAGTCCAGAAGTCGGTGACCACTATGGACCGAGGGTGTGGCCGCCTATTATGGCCGGAGGCTTGGGAACGCAATTAATATGGACCAGTGGGAGCGAGGTAGGCTACGGTCAAAAGTTGTCTTGCCTCCCGGTGAACCTGCACGGCAGACGTCTGCCATTCCTACCAACATTTCACAGAGCTACTCGCATGCCTCCCCATCAATTCACACACATGTACGCACACCTCCCCATCTTCCTGCGCGGCGGACTGCTCGCATGCGTCCCGTCAACTCACGCCTGCTCGCACGGCACACGGGGCGTGTGGCAGCATGTATATTTTTTGGTTTATTTTCTGCCGCTTTATTGCTTCACTGAACCATTTGCATTGAAGAGATGCACAAATCCTACTTTGAACATCTCACACGCTTCCCAGTGAACCTGCGCACCAGACGAGTTTTGGATTTACTAGAATTTAAAAACCAGGCATCTCAACATTTTGCCGGCAATCAACGGTGCCCTGGTGTTTGAAATTCATTCCCATTTCTTGCATGGGACCTAAGCATGCACCCAAGGACACATATTTGATTTTTTTAACCAACTTATATGCACTGGAGCATGTGCATGTAGTTCAAATTTGAATTATGCACATAAATGCATTGAAAACTCAGTTAATGCATAAAAATGTCCAAACGAACCCCGAAAAATCACAAAAATTGACACAACACTCCTGTTGTTCTATGTTGACACGAGAAAAAATTTGGAAGCAATAAGAGGCAATGGATATCGTGTTGTCCCCAAAGGTGGGACGTTCCCTACCGAAACCATCATGCTTGTTGTGAGAAGTATATAACCAAACCTGCCCCAAATGGGACAAAAATTTTACCATGACATGTTGATGCCGCTTCCTGATAGCATGCCAAGTTTCATGAGTTTCGGACGAGTTTTGGATTTACTAGAATTTAAAAACCAGGCATCTCAATGTTTTGCCGACAATCAACGGTGCACTGGTGTTTGAAATTCATTCACATTTCTTGCATGGGACCTAAGCATGCACCCAGGGACACAGATTTGAATTTTCAACCAATTTATATGCACTAGAGCATGTGCATGTAGTTCAAATTTGAATTATGCACATAAATGCATTGAAAACTCAGTTAATGCATATAATGTCCAAACGAACCCCGAAAAATCACAAAAAAACTCAACACTCCTGTTATTCTATGTTGACACGAGAAAAAATTTGGAAGCAATAAGAGGCAATGGATATCGTTTCGTCCCGAAAGGTGGGGCATTCCCTACCGAAACCATCATGCTTGTTATGAGAAGCTCTGGTTTGTGAGAAGCATATACCCAAACCTGCCCCAAATGGGACAAAAAAATTACCACGACATGTTGATGCCGCTCCATGATAGCATGCCAAGTTTCATGAATTTCAGACGAGTTTTGGATTTACTAGAATTTAAAAACCAGGCATCTCAATGTATTGTCGGCAATCAACGGTGCCCTGGTGTTTGAAATTCATTCCCATTTCTTGCATGGGACCTAAGCATGCACCCAAGGACAAAGATTTAATTTTTCAACCAATTTATATGCACTGGAGCATGTGCATGTAGTTCAAATTTAAATTATGCACATAAATGCATTGAAAACTCACTTAATGCATAAAAATGTCCAAACGAACCTTGAATAATTCCAATTCTTTTATGACACACATATAGTTGCATGATCATTGCAGATAAATGTCTAGCAATTCAAACACCGTCCATGGCCGCTGTGACCCCATTATGTAATTCAAATCAAGACGAAAAATCAAGTAGATCCCACATAGTTTATTATAACCAACCGTGTGAGATGCAACACAAAATATCTTCGGACCATGTCTAAATAAGGGACCGTGTCTGATGACACTTTGCGCGCCAGCTTTTTGGCTGAAGCGATTCCAAATTTTCGGCTTCCACGAAAATATCTACCTCCCCGCCCCCTCCCCCTTACCAAAACCCACAATTCCCCCTATTTCCGCCTTCCATTCCAAGTTTAAACCTTCACTCCTTGCTTGCAGCGCTGCTGCCTCCTCGCCGGCAACCCTCCTTCATGCTGCTCGGCCGCGCCTATCGAGGCAGGTAATCCACATCCGACTCCCATCCTCCTCCTCCTTCCACATCCCACATGCCCCGACCGGCGGTGCGAGTGCGACACCTTCCACCCAAATCACCGACCCCTCCACCAAATAAGCGCCAGCCTAAGCCATGGTGCGTGTAGTACAGCCAGGACCTCAAGGAGCATTTGGCAGCGGAGACGCAAATCGCGGCCGCATGCGCGGATGAGGTTGCGATGGCTGCCATTCGTGTCGACCCCCAGATCTTGGAGGAGCACCTCGCGCGCCGATACCACGACGCGGTTGGCTGCTTTAAATGACAGTTCGTGGCGTTTTCTTGAGGCCACCGTCGGTGCCTTCGACGAAGACTATGAGGTGTTTTCTTAGCGTGCATGTGCTTACCTCATCTCGAGAGCCAGCAGGTTGGTGCCTGGAGTGGCTCAGGCAACTCACTACTACAACGAGAGCACCCACGATGCGGAGGCCTCGCCCTCTTCCATGTCCAAGGAGCCAATCATCATCGATATCTCCGACAATGAGGAGTAGCTTGTCTTATTAGCTCACTATAAGGACCGATGTTCAGTTTGCTTAACAAATTTTAGTGAATTATGCTATCTACTTTTACCATGCAATCTACTGCTATAATGTATATGTTCTATATGTCATGCAATGTGGTGTTCAATTAACTCCTTGGTTCAATTATGCAAATGTGATGTTCAATTCTTCAGGGTGCAATATTTCCAAGTTGTTAAGCATGATTGGTCTGGTTAACTGTCTGATCTTATATTAGGAGTATGTTATATTGTTCAATTGGTGTTTAGTTAACTGCTTGGTTCATTTGTTGTGGCTTGGTTCACTTGTTTTGGTGTTTAGTTACCTGCTTGGTTCAATTATGCAATGTGATGTTCAATTGTTGTGGCTGCATTCTGTTATTGTATACCATGTGAGGAATTAATCGAATTTGGCTGTACAAAATACATGAGAAACAAATACGATTGCTATATTTCCAAGTTGTTAAGCATGCTTGGTTTGGTTAACTGTCTGATCTTCCATTAGATGTATGTTATATTGTGCAATGTGGTGCTCAGTTAACGTTTGGTTCATTTGTTGTGGTGTTTAGTTAACTGCTTGGTTCAATTCTGCAATGCGATGTTCAATTGCTGTGGCTGCATTCTGTTATTGTATACCATGTGAGGAATAAATCGAACTTGGCTGAACTAAATACATGAGAAACAAATACAATTGCTACATTTCCAAGTTGTTAAGCATGCTTTGTTTGGTTAACTGTCTGATCTTCTATTAGGAGTATGTTATATTGTGCAATGTGGTGCTCAGTTAACGTTTGGTTCATTTTTTTGTGGTGTTTAGTTAACTGCTTGGTTCAATTCTGCAATGTGATGTTCAATTGTTGTGGTTGCATTCTGTTATTGTATACCATGTGAGGAATAAATCGAATTTGGCTGCACTTAATACATGAGAAACATATACAAGTGCTATATTTCCTAGTTCTTAATCATGCTTGGTTTGGATAAATGGGTTTTCCATGTGGCTTAAAGTAATCTGATGAATCTGCAATGTGCTTATTTTTCATCAACATATTTTACTGATAGCATGCGAACCCTTACTTAACCTGATGACTAACTACCTTATATGTGTTGCAGGGAAACGATGGGAAGCAATCAGGTTTACAAGATGGTACTAACTATTATACCTTGCCTTTTTATTCCTTTTCCCCATTTCCAATATGGAGAAGATATTTATGCACATCCTTGTTTTCAGGGTTCACTGATGATTACCTCTCAAACCACCTCTGTGGTCAGGAGGCGAGGAAAGTTTTCATACAAGACCCATGGTTCAATATTGAAGTGTTCCTGAAGAGGTCAAAGGATGGACGGTCAATCATCCACAGGCACTGGCCTAAAGTTGCAAAGACCTTCAACATGAATCAAGGCTCAATATTCGCCTTCCGCTTCAGCAGTTTTCCAGATGAGATGCATCTCTCTATGTACCGTCTATGATGCTAATTTCAAAAGGTTCTAGATGTTGCATGTGAAACCTGCTGTTGGTGTAGTTGTGTAATGGGGTGGCTGAGTGCTAAAGCTATATCACGTTGTACTACGATGTATTTCAATTATGAAATCTTGCTTCCTTAACATGGAAATGGAATATATTATGTGCTTAATATGAATGTCAATTAGATTAGTAAATGGATTATTAATAATAGGACAATTAGCCCGCTAATTGGCCAATTAGCTTGCTAATTGGTTTTCCTTATTGCAAACGGTTAATGAGAAAACACCATGGGCGATGACCTCAAGCAACGCACATAGTTTCTAGGAATAAACCATGTTGGATCAATGAACAATCACACACGACATTCTCTTCAAAACTGTTTGCGTTACGCCACCTTGCGCAAACGTTTTCCTTGTAGTGACTATGTGGGATGTACATACGAACGGAAACGTTTAGCGTGGACTGACTATGAGGGATGTACTTGCGACCAGAAATGATTTGAGCGCTCGCCGGTCGCACACGACCTCATTTTGCCGAGCGTGTGTGCCAGGAGGGCATATCCCCGACAGTTTCTGGGTCGTGTGGGAAAGACCCCCCTATCTCCCATACTCACTTGGCGACGGTTCCAAATGCCATCGCGGAAAGGGGTTAAAAACCGTTTGTTTAGGACCGACGTGCACCAGTGAACCTCAAGTGAATAGTATCAATTCTATTGGAAAAAAATTTAACGATTGCTATTGGAGGTTTTGAATTCCCTATTCCTACTGTCAAAAAGAAATATGATATTCTGATTGTAGGGGACATGCATATCCCCGTTGAGGTAACATAGTGTTATACGAAAATTCTCCGATTTCATGTCAATCGGAAGAAGTTTGTTAATAAGACTTGATCAACCTTGTTAATGGATTCTTTTCGATGGGCATGAGATGGATGAATTTAGTAAACACAACTTTCTATACCCACTTTTTACTTTCTGTTATTTAGAATAAATAAAGAAAAATACTATTATTTGTTAGTTTCTTGAATTATCCGTGCAATAAAAAATGTCCCAAAAATAAAAGTTCTCCAAATGCCCTGAAAATTTAGTATGATTTTTTTGTGAAATATTTAAGAATTTTTGGCACTGAGAACACACCAGGGGGCAGCACCAGTGGGCCACAAGCCCATAGGGTGCGCCTAGGTGGCTTATGGGTCCCACGTGGGTCCCCTCCACATATTCCAGCACCCATCCACTTCATCTTCCTCCAGAAAAAATCCCACCATAGCTCAAATCCGTGTTCTAGCTCATCTTGCTGCCATTTTCGATCACCTAGCTCAAAGCTCCATTCGCAAAACTGTTTTGGGGGATTGTTCTTTGGTATGTGACTCCTCCAATGGTCCAATTAGTTTTTGTTCTAGTGCTTTATATATTACAAATTTTTGCTACTGTGGTGACCTTGTTCTTGATCTTGCATGTCAAATTTATATGGTCCAGAGTAGTTTTGTTGCATGACATAGCCCCTAGACACTTGTGTGAGTATCGCAATAAACATGATCCAATCATGTTCATGCTCAACGCAAACACCAAATAACATTTATTTAGGTCCAACACTAATCCCGAAGGTAGAGGGAGTGTACGATGGTGATCTTATCAACCTTGGAATCACTTCCAACACACATCGTCACCTCGCCCTTAACTAGTCTTTGTTCATTTTGCAACTCCTGTTTTGAGTTACTAATCTTAGCAATTGAACCGGTATCAAATACCCTGGGTTACTATGAACACTAGTAAAGTACACATCAATAACATGTATATCAAATATACCTTTGTTAACTTTGCCATCCTTCTTATTCGCCAAGTATTTGGGGTAGTTCTGCTTCCAGTGACCATTCCCTTTGCAGTAGAAGCACTCAGTTTCAGGCTTAGTTCTAGCTTTGGGCTTGTTCACGGGAGTGGCAACTTGCTTGTCATTCTTCTTGAAGTTCCCTTTCTTTTCCTTTGCCCTTTTTCTTGAAACTAGTGGTCTTGTCAACCATCAACACTTGATGCTTTTTCTTGATTTCTACCTTCACCGATTTCAGCATTGCGAAGACCTCGGGAATCGTTTTTGTCATCCCTTGCATATTATAGTTCAGCACGAAGTTCTAGCAGCTTGTTGATAGTGACTAGAGAACTCTATCAATCACTATATTATCTGGAAGATTAACTCCCACTTGATTCAAGCAATTGTACTACCCAGACATTCTGAGTACATGCTCGCTGGCTGAGCCATTCTCCTCCATCTTGTAGGCAAAGTACTTGTCAGAGGTCTCATACCACTCGGCATGGGCATGAGTCTGAAATACCAATTTCAACTGTTGGAACATCTTATATGCTCCATGGCATTCAAAATGTTTTTGAAGTCCTGGTTCTAAGTCGTAAAAGCATGGCGCACTAAACTATCAAGTAGTCATAACACCGAGCTTGTCAAACGTTCATAACATCTGCATATGCTCCTGCAATAGGTCTGTCACCTAGCGGTGCATCAAGGACATATTTCTTCTGTGTAGCAATGAGGATAATTCTCATAACACGGACCCAGTCCGCGTCATTGCTACTATCATCTTTCAACTTAGTTTTCTCTAGGAACATATCAAAAACATAGGGGAGCTACAATGCGAGCTATTGATCTAAAACATAGATATGCAAATACTATCAGGACTAAGTTCATGACAAATTAAGTTCAGTTAATAAAATTACTTAAGAACTCCCACTTAGATAGACATCCCTCAAGTCATCTAAGTGATACGTGATCCAAATAAACTAAACCATGTCCGATCATCACATGAGATGGAGTAGTCATCAATGGTGAACATCTCTATGTTGATCATATCTACTATATGATTCACGTTCGACCTTTCGGTCTCTAGTGTTCCAAGGCCCTGTCTGTACATACCAGGCTCGTCAAGTTTACCCCAAGTATTCCGCATGTGCAAAACTTTCTTGCACCCATTGTATGTGAACGTAGAGTCTATCACACCCGATCATCACGTGGTGTCTCAACACGACGAACTGTCGCAACGGTGCATACTTGGGGAGAACACTTATACCTTGAAATTTTGTTAAGGGGTCATCTTATAATGCTACCGCCGTACCAAGCAAAATAAGAGGCATAAAAGATAAACATCACATGTAATCAAAATATGTGACATGATATGGACATCATCATCTTGTGCTTTTGAACTCCATCTCCAAAGCATCAGCATGATCTCCATCGTAGCGTCGTGGTCATCTCGCCAACTATTGCTTCTACAATTATCACTAACGCATAGTGATAAAGTAAAGCAATTGCATGACGTTTGCATTTCATACAATAAAGAGACAACCATAAGGCTCCTGCCAGTTGTCAGTAACTTTTACAAAATATGATCATCTCATACAATAACTTATATCGCATCATGTCTTGACCATATCACATCACAACATGCCCTGCAAAAACAAGTTAGATGTTCTCTACTTTGTTGTTGCAAGTTTTACGTGGCTGCTACGGGCTTCTAGCAAGAACCGTTCTTACACGTCGGATTTCGGGTTCCGGCAAAACCATTGAGGTTCGAACACTGGGGTGCGCACAAAGATCTCTCCCCCTCTCTAGCTGGACCACTCTATGATCTCACGGCCTAGCTCGACGAACCCAAAGAACATGAGACACAAGATTTATACTGGTTTGGGCCACCGTTGTGGTGTAATACCCTACTCCAGTGTGGTGTGGTGGATTGCCTCCTAGGCTGAGGATGAACAGTTACAAGGGAAGAACAACCTCGCAAGGAGAGGTGTTCTTGTGCTTGGTGAACTTGAGTGGTTGGGGTGCTATGGATTCGATCTAGGTCCGAATCAGATACCTCCCTATCGTGGTGGCTAGTCCTATTTATAGAGGCCCTGATCCTCTTCCCAAATATTGAGCGGGAAGGGATCCCACAACGGCCAAATTTGAAGGGAAACAACTAGTACAAGCTATGCTGACAAAAGTAGTCTTCGCTTGCCAATGGCTCTGGTGGTGACGCCGTCTTGGGCTCCACGATGACCTCCATCCTGCCGTCCTACTAGTCTTGGTCTTGTTGCACCTATATGGAAACCATTCCCTGATGCCTCGGGACTCCTCGTCTGCGCTTGCCCCTTTAGCACCAAAGAGGAAACAAGGACAGTGCGTGTGTTGGTGCCCGCCCGGCTCTAGTCGTCACGGCTTGCGTCACAGAAACCTCGTGAGGCGCCCCTTTCCTTGATCTCTCCGCCCCTCGCGAGCCAGCCTGGTGAGGCCACCCCTGAGGAGGTCTTGCATCGTCTACCTCGTGAGGCTTGGCCCCTCACGAGGGTATTGAATGTTTGCTGGAGAAGGTGGGCCATACAGGGCCGCTAGTGGAGCCACGCTGCGGGCCGCAGACAGGCAAGTCTGGGGACCCCTGTTCCCAGAACACTGACAGTAGCCCCTGGGCCCAAGGCGCGCTCGAGCTTGGCTTCGAGGCAAAGCCAAAGGGCAAGCGCAGACCGCCGCGGGCCTCATCAGCCTGCGGCCACGGTTGGCGCGTGGCGACTAATTGGACGTGGGCGTCTCCACTTCCCCATGCTGCCTCGGCAACTGCCCGACTTGACGGGTCCTTGCTGCATGCAGAAAAAAGATCATTATTACCTTAGGTCATGGAGGCCGGCGGTTGGCCTCCCGTTGGCTATAAATGGGAAGTTGGGGGCGGAGCCCCCATCACCCGTCCCTTCCTTGCTTCTCCCGCTTCTTCTTCTTCCTTGCTCTACTACCGGCAGCGACACCCATGGCGCCTGTGAAGAGGCTCTCGGTTGTAGAGAAGAGGAAGGCTCGCCAGGAGGGGCCTGGCTCTCCGCCGCCCAAGAGGGGGCGCGGCCGTCCCCGCAAACACACTGCAACCCCCGCCGCGGCCCCTTGCGGCCACGTCGACGCCTCTTCTTGTGGCGGCAGCCGCTCAGGTCGTGGCAGTCCTATTGATGAGGTGAGGCGTGCCGTGGTTCCGCGGCCCCCTGAGTCGCGCTTCCATTCGGCGGAGGTGATGCCGGAGTTCATCGTGTGGTCGGAGAACCCGGCCAGCACTTCGATTCATCTCCCGTGCTTCTTTGTCGGTGAGCTGCCTGCCACTGGTGTAGGCAGTCTTTGGCTGCAGGCGGACGGCTGTTGCAGGAAGGCTTCCTGGGTCACGGTCGAGGTCTCTGCTGCAGGCAATGCGGTCCTAGCTCGCGGCTGGCAGACGTTCGCCCGCGCGCGCGGACTAGGCAGGCGGTGCGCCCTCCACTTCAAGTACGATAGCGATGCGACCCTCTTCATCAAGGTATTTGGGGAAGATGGTCACCACATCGGGTGCTACCCCGAGGACAATGATGGCGATGAGGTGCTCGGCCTTGGCGATGGTCGTGACGAGGAGGAGGGCGGCTTCGTCCCCGGCGCTGGCCATGGCTCATCTAGCTACGGCGGCTCCTCTTTCGACAGGAGCTCCAGCAGTGGCGGCTACGACCAGCCGCCACGCTGCCGCGCCCGCTTCGAAGGTGGCAGCGGGTCATCCCGTCGCCGCGCTCCGGTGAAGCGCGAGGAGGGGTCTGGGTAAACACAGGAGAGTGCCACGGGCCCATCCTCGCGCCCTGCCGCGGAAGCACGTCCTGCTTTTGTTTCGTTCTTCCTTTCTTTCCTGCATTAGACAGAGACAATTATGAGGCCCTGCTAGGGCATGCAACAATTATGATTTCTAAGTGGTTGTGCTATGTTTATCATTCCTGTGTTGTGTTGCAGCGTCATGTTTTATGTATGCGCATAGAATGACTTAGCTCGATGCGCCTGAAGTATATTTCGCCTCGCGAGACGCGCGTTCCCCAGTGCCTGACGAGGCCTCCTGCGCTCGGAAGGCGCCTGAGAACTGCAAAAATTCGTTAGGGAATCCTTCTTCTTTCGGACCCTGGTCGTAGGCACTGCCGGCCGTAACCCAGTGCTTTGCGTCGCGGTACCCTGGGGGCACAGATTGAGATTGGAGCACTAGCTTGCGAGCTCGAGCGAGGGTGCCTTTCGAAAGACAAGAAAACAAAAACGCTCACGAGGGCGCCTGTCCAGCCCCCTCGCGAGGCACGCGAGGGAGAGGACGAGTCAAAAACGAGGAACCGAGGGTAGAAAAGGAGGCAACAAGGACATTGGAACCAGGCCAGCAAGGAACACCAGAAAGCAAATTCTCACTTAAAAGAGGGGGCAACCAACTGCGGAAAGCAAATGAAAAGCCGCGTCCGGCACCTAGTCTAGTCTTCTTGTCTTCTCACCAGCGCGGAGCTAAGTGCTACCACTAGGCGTGGTAGGGAGCCCCGGAGGCCCGAAGGCGGCACTCCTGAGACTCCGGGGCATGTACAGCCCCACTCATTATTATGTGAGAGTGTCATGAGCAGAGATTCTTCACAGGCACCGGGCCTTGCTTCATGGGTAGAACTTCCGGAGGTGCTGGATGTTCCAGGCGTTCTGGATGGGGATCCCGTCCTGTATCTCCAGGCGCGCGGCGCCAGGCCTGGAGACATGGGCGACCGAAACGGGCCCTCCCACATGGGTGAGAGCTTGTGCAACCCTTCCCTAGAGAGCACCCACCTCAGACAAGATCACCCACCTCGAGTGTCCTAGAGCGGACACTGCGGCAGTGGTACCGCCGCAGCGCCTCCTGGTACCTCGCAGATCGGAGCGAGGCTTCTCGGTGGCGTTCCTCCCCCAGCACGAGATCCATCCACCGCATGGCGTCCTGCTGCATTTCATCAAACGCCAGGACCCGAGCGGAGCGATGCCTGACCTCATGTGGGAGAACCACTTCTGCTCCGTAGATGAGGAAGAACGGGGTCTCACCTGTCGGCCTGGTGGCGGTGGTGCGGATGGACCATAGCACAAACTGGAGCTCATCGTGCCAGCCCCTGCCGCAGGCCTCGAGCTTCTTATTGAAGGTCCTTGTCTTGAGACCCCTCAGGACGTCCGCGTTGGCGCGTTCGGCCTGGCCGTTGCTCCTGGGGTGCGCCACGGAGGCGTAGCAGATCTGTGTTCCAAGGTTAGCACAATATGTTTTGAAGAGATTGCTAGTGAACTGCGAGCCATTGTCGGTGATGATGCGATTAGGGACCCCAAATCGGCTTACGAGGCCCTTGATGAACTTGACTGCTGACCCAGCTGGGATGGTGCGGACAGCTTCCACTTCCGCCCATTTGGTGAATTTGTCAATGGCGACGTAGAGGTAGCGGTAGCCTCCAGGCGCTTGAGGGAATGGGCCCAGGATATCCAGCCCCCAGACCACGAACGGTCATGAGAGCGGGATAGTCTGGAGGTCTTGAGCAGGCTGGTGGATCTGCTTGGCATGGAACTGGCAGGCCTTGTGGATTTTACCAGCTCGGTCGCGTTGTTGAGTGCCGGGGCCAGTAGAACCCGCTGCAGAAAGCCTTGCCGACCAGGGTGCGCGACGATGAGTGGTGTCCGCAGTCTCCGCCATGTATGTCGGCCAGCAGCTCATTCCCATGTTCCCTGGAAATGCATCATAAAGAAACATCATTTGGCCGCTTCCTGTATAGCTCATCGTCCTAAATGCAGTATGCCATAGCCTGTCGGGCCACACGCTCCGCGTCTTCCTCCTTCTCCGGCAACATGCCATGCGTCAGGTACGCCTTGAACTCCTCGGTCCAGGACCCCTCCTGAGGCTCGAGCGCTAAGAGGAGGCGCGCTCCTGAGGTCGGGCCGCAGGCGGGGGCTCCTGAGGCTGGAGGCTGGGGGAGTTCCTCCTGAGATGGCACCAGCTCCGCAGGCGGAGGTGCTGCCAAAGGCTTGAAGAGTCGCTCCTCGAAGACGCCAGGCTCTTGGGGCAGCCGCTAGATGCTCTTCTGGTGATGTCATCGGCCTCTTTGTTGGTGCCACGAGGCACATGCTGTAGTTCCAGGGCCAGGAACTGCTTCTCCATTTTGCGCACCTCCGCGAGGTATCCCTCCATGTGCTCATCCTTTGGCTCGTACACCTTGTTGGAGAAGTTGACGAGGAGCTGCGAGTCTCCATTAACGGTGAGGCGCTTCACCCACAGGGCCACCACCGCCTTGAGGCCGGCGATGAGACCCGCGTACTCTGCGATGTTGTTGGAGACCTTCTCGCCCCACTGGTAGCAGAGCTGCACGGCGTAGTAAAGCTTGTCCTGAGTGGGCGAGATGAGCACGGCGCCAGCCCCCGCACCCTGCCATGCGAACGCGCCATCGAAGTACATGGCCCAACCATCTGGCACTTCACTTCCTAGCGAGAGGGATCGGTTCTCACCTACTTTGAGCTCCGGGGTGTCGGTCCATTCTGCCACAAAGTCGGCGAGTGCAGCCCCCTTGATGACTCTGGTTGTGCTGAACTCCAGGTCGAATGCTTGCAGCTCGATGTTCCATTCGGCGACCCTTCCCGCGGCATTGGGGCTTCTAAGCACTCTCTCCAATGGGTAAGCTGAAATGACCTTGATGGGGTGACCTTGGAAGTAGAGGCGCAGCTTGCGTGAGGCCACCAGGAGCATGAGCAAGAGCTTCTGAGGCATGGGGTATCGTGCCCTCGCATCTCACAGGACCATGCTGACGAAGTACACTGGGTACTCGACAAGGGTGGGAGAGCTGACGGAGTTTTGGGCTCCCGGGGACTGAGGTGTTTCCTGCGGGTTTCCAGCTCCTGGGGCTTGATGACCTGTTGGGGTAGCCGCTGTCTCAGGAGCATCGCCTTGGTGCTGAGCTACCTCATCCGGCTTGGCGACTCCACTTGGCGGGTCCTTGACCTCGGGCCCCTGCCTGAGGGCCACCAGCGTCCCGCTGGTGCAGTGGGGTGTGGCAGACAGGTAGAGTACCAAGGGCTCGCAAGGATGAGGCGCCACCATCACCGACGTGCTGGTCAAGTATCTCTTGAGGTCTTGAAATGCCAGGTCAGCCTCGGGGGTTCATTCGAATGGACCCTTCTTCTTCATCAGCTTGAAGAACAGCAATGCGCACTCCCCTAATTTGGAGATGAAGCGCCCCAACGAAGTCACCCAACCTGCAAGCTTCTGCATCTCCTTGAGGTTTTGTGGTGGGTTCATGTCTTCGATTGCCTTGTCCTTCTCCGGGTTGGCCTCGATCCCCCTGTGAGACACGAGGAAGCCCAACAGCTTGCCCGAAGGGACACCAAACACGCACTTCTCCGGGTTGAGCCGCAGGTCTACCTGGCGTAGGCTCGCGAAGGTCTCCCGAGATGTGACTCCCCGATTCAATCGTACACTAATCATACACGCAAACGTGTACGATTAAGATCAGGGACTCACGGGAAGATATCACAACACAACTCTACAAATAAAATAAGTCATACAAGCATCATATTACAAGCCAGGGGCCTCGAGGGCTCGAATACAAGAGCTCGATCATAGACGAGTTAGCGGAAGCAACAATATGTGAGTACAGACATAAGTAAACAAGTTGCCATAAGATGGATAGCACAAACTGGGATACATATCGAAAGAGGCGCATGCCACCTGCCTGGGATCCTCCTAAACTACTCCTGGTCATTGTCAGCGGCTTGCACATAGTAGTAGGCACCTCCAGAGTAGTAGGAGTCGTTGTTGACGGTGGCGTCTGGCTCCTGGACTCCAACGTCTGGTCGCAACAACTGGGTATAGAAAGGGGAAAAAGGGGGTGCAAAGCAACCATGAGTACTCATCCAAAGTACTCGCAAGCAAGGAGCTACACTACATATGCATTGGTATCAACGAAAGGGGTAGTATATGTGGACTGAACTGCAGAATGCCGGAATAAGAGGGGAATAGCTAGTCCTATCGAAGACTATGCTTCTAGAAGCCTCCATCTTGAAGAAGTAGAAGAGAGTAGATGGTAAGTAAACCAAGTAACATCGCATAGCATAAACCTACCCGGTGATCCTCTCCTCGTCGCCCTGTTAGAGAGCGATCACCGGGTTGTATCTGGTACTTGAAAGGGTGTGTTTTATTAAGTATCTGGTTCTAGTTGTCATAAGGTCAAGGTACAACTCCGGGTCGTCCTTTTACCGAGGGACATGGCTATTCGAATAGATAAACTTCCCTGCAGGCGTGCACCACATTTCCCAACACGCTCAATCCCCTTTGTCCGGACACACTTTCCTGGGTCATGCCCAGCCTCAGAAGATCGACACGTCGCAGCCATACCTAAGCACAACAGAGAGGTCAGCACGGCGGTCTAAATTCTATGCGCGCAGGGGTCTGGGCCCATCACCCATTGCAAACCTACACGTTGCGAGGGCGGCTAGTGAGCAGACCTAGCAACCTCCATTACAAAGGAAGTTGTGTTACGCGGTCCAACCCGGCGTGCGCCGCTCACTCGCTGACGTCAAGAAGGCTTCGGCTGATACCACGACGTCGAGTGCCCATAACTGTTCCCGCGTAGTTGGTTAGTGCATATAGGCCAGTGGCCAGACTCAGATCAGATACCAAGATCTCGTTAAGCGTGTTATTTTGAAGTAACCGCGGACGCCGATCAGGGCCAGACCCACCTCTCTCCTGGGTGGTCTCAACCTACCCTGTCGCTCCGCCACAAAGATCCACACAGAGGGCCGTCAAGAAAGCATGTCCTTTCATCCCCCAATTCGTGAATCAACCACGGGTACTCAACGAGCCAACCCGACTTTAGTCACAACATGTATCATGTGTAATGTGTATAGTATATACCTGCGATCAACACCCAACGTGATCACGACCCGATAGTATAACATGGCAGACCGACAAGAATGTAGGGCCACTGATGATAAACTAGCATCCTATACTAAGCATTTAGGATTGCAGGTAAAGGTAACAACAGTAGTAGCAAGGATAGGCTATGCAACATAATAGGATTAACAGAAAGCAGTAACATGCTACACTACTCTAATGCAAGAAGTAGAGAGAAGAATAGGCGATATCTGGTGATCAAGGGGCGGGGCTTGCCTAGTTGCTCTAGCAAGTAGGGGTCGTCAACAACGTAGTCGACCGGGGCACCAGCAGTGGCGTCAGTCTCGTAGTCTACGGAGAGAAGAGGGGGAAGAAACAATGAATACAATGCAAACAGATGCATATCGATGCATGACATGACAAGTAACGGTGCTAGGTGTGCCCTAACGCAGTAGGAGGTGATATCGGCGAAGGGGGAAAACAATCGGGAAAGTATTCCTGGTGTTCCACGTTTTCGGACAGACGAACTAGAAGGGGAAAGTTGCGTGTTCGCTATTCTAGGAGTGTGTGGCGGACGAACGGGCTGCGTAATCAGATTTGTCTCGTCGTTTTGAGCAACTTCCATGTAGAAAACATTTTCATCTGAGCTACGGTTTATTTTATATTAATTTTAAAAGATTTAAATCATTTTTAGGATTTATTTAATTATTTTAAATCAACATTATCTGGAATAGTGTTTGTTGATGTGATCATGATGTCAGCATGACGTCAGCAGTCAACTGTGACCGTTGACCGGTCAATCTGTCGTGTGGGTCCCACTGTCATACTCTGTTAACTAATTAACCAATTTAATTAATTTAAATAATAGATAGTCAGGTTAATTAATTAATTAGGCTAAACTAATCAGGATTAATTAAGTTAATTAATTATTTATTTATTATTATTATTTTATTTCTTTTTAAAAAAACGTTCTGGGGCCGTGGGCCCCATGTGTTTGTGGCCCAGAGGGGCCTTGCCAGTTAGTGGGCGAGAGGGCGACGGTCGATGGGCGCTCGACCGCAGGGATTGTGGTGGGGCGAGGCCAATGTCCAGGGCAGCCACGGTGGTCGGCCAGCATGGGAGAGGCGGAGTGCGGGTCCGGCGACGAGCGGGCCCGCGGGCGGCAGAGGAGCAGCCATAGGGGAGCCGGGGCGCGACGGCGCACCAGCAGCAGGGGGACGGCGCCACGGTAACGGCAGAGCAGCGGTGAGGCGTGTGAGGGGTCCTGGATAAGGTGGTCCTCGGACTGCCGAACTATATACTTTGGCCGGACTGTTGGACTATGAAGATACAAGATTAAAGACTTCGTCCCGTGTCCGGGTGGGACTCTCCTTTGCGTGGAAGGCAAGCTTGGCAATTCGGATATGTAGATCTCCTCCCTTGTAACCGACTCTGTGTAACCCTAGCCCCCTCCGATGTCTATATAAACCGGAGGGTTTAGTCCTAGGACAAGAACAATCATAATCATAGGGTAGCTTCTAGGGTTTAGCCTCTATGATCTCGTGGTAGATCATCTCTTGTAATACTCATATCAGCAAGATCAATCAAGCAGGAAGTAGGGTATTACCTCCATCGAGAGGGCCCTAACCTAGGTAAACATTGTGTCCCCCGCCTCCTGTTACCATCTGCCTTAGACGCACAGTTCGGGACCCCCTACCTGAGATCCGCCGGTTTTGACACCGACATTGGTGCCTTCATTGAGAGTTCCACTGTGCCTTCACCATAAGGCTTGATGGCTCCTTCGATCATCGGCAATGATTTGATCCAGGGTGAGGTTTTTACCCACGGACAGATCTTTGGATTCGGTGGCTTCGCACTGTGGGCCAACTCGCTTGGCCATCTGGAGCAGATCGTGAGCTACGCCCCAGGCCGCCAGGTCAGGTTTGGAAACTTAAGCTATACTTCCGACATCCGCAGAGACTTGGTCTTCGACGAATTCGAGCCCGTGTCAGGTGCGCCGCGTAGTCACGACGAGCATGACTTAGCTCTGCCGCCGGACAGTGTTCGGGAGATCATCCATGTGGCAACTCTGGGCCTCGATCCGGAGCAGATTGCGCCGTCCGAGGACGGGTGGATGGATCCCGCCACGGAGGCTGCATACTCAGTGGCGATAGAGCTGAATACTGACTTCACATCCTACGAGACCTGTGTTACCGGACCCTTGGATTCGTCCCCGGCCACGTGCTCCGAACCACTTGCGTCCGTGCCTATCGAATCTGATTGGGCGCCTATTATGGAGTTTTCCTCCGCGGATATCTTTCAGCACTCGCCCCTGGGCGACGTGCTGAATTCATTAAGGTCTCTCTCCTTGTCAGAAGGCCCTTGGCCGAACTATGTCCGGCTCGAGTGGGAAGCAGATGATGAAGAAATTCGTTCCCCACCCACCACCCACTTAATACCCACTGTCGATGACTTAACCGACATGCTTGATTTCGGCTTCGAAGACATCGATGGTATGGACAACGATGTAGGAGAAGAACAGGAACCACCACCCACAGGGTGCTGGACTGCCACCTCATCATATGATATATACATGGTGGACACCCCCAAAGAAAGCGATGGAAATAAGGCAACAGAGGATAATCCCCTCGAGAAGCAATCTAAGCATCGGCGTCAATGGCGCCGCTCTAAGCCCCGCCATAGCAAAAACGGCGATACCGGCACAAGAGACAATAACGCTGCGGATAGCGCCGAAGACGAAGACAATCCCCTCCAGCCAGGCCTCGAGCGAGAGGATGGGCAAGCTAGCCCTAAGGAACAGATAGCAGATGGAGAATCAGAGGATGACAATTACATGCCTCTCTCCGAAGGCGAGGTGAGCCTCGGCGATGAAGAATTTATCGTTCCTGAGGATCCCGCCGAACAGGAGCGCTTCAAGCGCCGGCTTATGGCCATAGCAAAAAGCCTGAAGAGAAAGCAACAATAGCTTCAAGCTGACCAAGATCTGCTAGCGGATAGATGGACTGAGGTCCTGGCAGCTAAGGAATACGAACTCGAGCGCCCAACCAAAAGTTACCCAAAGCGCAGGTTGCTACCCCAACTCGAGGAAGAAGCATTAAAGCCTACACTTCCAGCATATGATGCGGCTGATCGGCTACCTTGTGGCCGAGACAAAGCGGCATGTCAGGCCGAAGTCCAGCCCGCACCCTGTCGCCAGTTAAACAAAAATACCAAGGCCCGGGGTAACACGCAGGACCTGCGAGACGTATTGGAAAACAAGGCAGGACATGCAAGATCGATCTACGGATAACGGGGGCGCACCCCAACGCGTGACGATGACCGTCATGCCGGATATACTAAAAGAAAATCCGGCCGGGCCGAATACAGCAGACAAGACTCGTATGAACTGCGTCATGATATATCCCGGCATAGAGGCATCACACACCCCCTATGCTTCACTGATTAAGTAATGGATCACGAATTCCCAGAAGGTTTTAAACCCGTGAACATTGAATCATATGATGGCACAACAGACCCCGTGGTATGGGTCGAAGATTTCCTCCTCCACATCCACATGGCCCGCGGTGACGATCTACATGCCATCAAGTACATCCCATTAAAACTCAAAGGACCTGCTCGGCATTGGCTCAATATCCTGCCGGCAAACTCCATTGGCAGTTGGGACAATTTGGAGGACGCATTCCTTGAAAACTTCCAGGGCACTTATGTGCGACCACCGGATGCCGATGAACTGAGTCACATAACCCAACAGCCAGGGGAATCAGCCAGGAAATTCTGGACTCGGTTCCTAACTAAAAAGAACCAAATTGTCGACTGTCCGGATGCCGAGGCCTTAGCGGCATTTAAGCATAACATCCGCGATGAGTGGCTCGCCCGACACCTCAGCCAAGAAAAGCCGAAATCCATGGCAGCCCTCACGACACTCATGACCCGCTTTTGTGTGGGCGAGGATAGCTGGCTGGCTCGCAGCAACAACACATCAAGAAACCCTGGCAATTCAGATGCCAAAGATAGCAACAGCAGGCCACGTCGCAACAGACACAAGCACCGCAACAACGGCAACAACGCCGAAGACACGGCAGTTAATGCCGGATTCAGTGGCTCTAAATCCGGTCAGCGGAAAAAAGCCGTTCAAAAGAAGCAACCCAGGCCCGTCCAGCTTGGACCGCATACTCGATCGTTCGTGTCAAATTCACGGCACCCCCCGATAAACTAGCCAACCACACCAACATAGAATGCTGGGTGTTCAAGCAGGCCGGCAAGTTGAATGCTGAAAACAAGGAAATGGGGCTGCATAGCGACGACAAGGAGGAGCCCCGTCCGCCAAACATAGGAGGACAGAAGAAATTTCCTCCCCAAGTGAAAATGGTAAACATGATATACGCAACCCATATTCCCAAGTGGGAACGGAATCATGCACTGAGGGACGTCTATGTGATGGAGCCAGTCGGCCCAAAGTTCAACCCATGGTCTTCTTGTCCGATCACCTTCGATCGCAGGGACCACCCCACCAGTATCCGTCATGGCGGTTCTGCCGCATTGGTCCTTGACCCCATCATTGACGTATTTCACCTCACTCGAGTCCTTATGGACGGTGGAAGCAGCCTGAACCTGCTCTATCAGGATATAGTGTGCAAAATGGGTATAGACCCCTCGAGGATCAAACCCACCAAAACCACCTTTAAAGGTGTCATCCCAGGTGTAGAGGCTTGTTGCACGGGCTCAATCACACTGGAAGTGGTCTTCGGATCTCCGGACAACTTCCGAAGCGAGGAGTTAATCTTCAATATCGTCCCCTTCCTCAGTGGCTATCACGCACCGCTCGGACGAACCGCATTTGCCAGATTCAATGCGGTACCGCATTATGCATACCTCAAGCACAAAATGCCAGGACCTCGCGGGGTTATAACAGTTAATGGAAACACAGAACGCTCGCTCCGCATGGAGGAGCACAGTGCGGCCCTCGCAGCAGAAGCGCAAAGCAGCCTTATGAGGCACACCACCAATTCAGCGAAAAAGACCACAAACACCTTCAAGCGAGTTCGGAGTACCCTGCAAGAGGATCGTCAGGCACGTTTAGAGCTCGCCTAGCAATTCGGCCTCTGTCCTAGTCCCAGTCAAGCGGCGAAATTTGCGCCGCGCATACATAATTACGCACTCAAGATACAATGGGCATAGGCGGAGGCACGACCATGGCACGGCCCACAATGCGGCTCAACCACTTCAGGACCCATATACCTTTAACATTTTCTTCCTTTCAGGCCCCTATTCTCTGAAGGCCCTCCCCGATCGTATGATTATCGGACCCGTCACGGGAAGGAAACACCAAGGAAGCAAGAAGCTTTGACGTACAAGGGAATCCTTAGGTGATCTCTGATTACGATTGATATACCTGTTTTGCATACCCATACGCAGCTTGACCTTGGATAGGACATGACAAATAGCCCTATCTTTTACTTATTGCACTACATGTATGCATACGCTTTGACGTATCATCTAAATAACAATGTACAACATTAGCTCATTATTGCATTCCTTTATCTTTTTTCCCTGTCTGCTTATTTACGACAAATCGCACCCGTACATTCTGATACGACCAGTGCACCAGGGGCTTCAGTGTACCCTATAACACGGCATGAAAAGTCCGAACACTTTCGACAGTGCGGCACCCCGAACTTATAGCATTATATGCATCAGCTCCGAATCAGGTCTTGGGTCAATAGTTGGGTTTGCCCGGCTCCCATGTTTTGGTACCTTATGTTCCGCTATATCGACTAAGGTAGCACTGGGAGAACTACTGCAATTGTGTCTCGGTTCTTTTGGACGAGCACCTCAGTAGAGAAAGCCGAAAACTGACTGTCATGATGCGGCGAGACTGGTCCCTGTTCGATAGGTCTCAAATCCTTAAAGATTTTTTCCGCTTTGGGCGAGGAGTCGGCCTTGTCCAATTTAGGCGTACATAGCACCCCAAGTTCGGCCTTCCGAATACTAGGGGCTTCGCCGAAATTTAAAATTGTAGACTTCTATGTCTAAGTGAGAGTGATAAAGCTTTATAGTCCGATTGCCTGGTTCATTGTGCTGAACACCTCCTTCGAAGGACCCCAAACTGGGATAAAGAGTGGTCATGTTTATCCGGAACACCTCAGTACTAGTTACATGGGGGCAGAAGCCGACGACTGGCCAACTCTCAAATTTTATAAATAGCCGCACAGAAGGTAATATTTTAAATTAACAAGCGTTACATAGCGCACATGAACTCGTTCCACATTACAGGATCACATGAGTACATTCATTCAAATATTACATCCTTAGTACATTCCTCTGCCACAAGGCGAGCACCCTTCAGCACACTGTCATAATACTTTTCGGGGTGGCGATGCTCCTTTCCCTCCGGCGGCCCCTCCTTCACCAGCTTTTCGGCGTCCATCTTCTCCCAGTGCACTTTCGCCTGGGCAAAAGCCCTGCGCGCACCCTCAATGCAGACAGACTGCTTTATGACTTCAAACCGTGGGCAGGTGTTCACAAGCCGCCTTACCAGGCCAAAATAGCTACCAGGCAGGGGCTCCCCGGGCCACATCCGGACTATGAGGCCCTTCATGGCCAGTTCGGCTACCTTATGAAGCTCGACCAGTTGCTTCAACTGGTCGCTCAAGGGCATCGGATGTTCGGTCCCAGTATACTGAGACCAGAACAACTTCTCCATCGAGCTCCCTTCCTCGGCCCGGTAGAACTCCGTGGCATCCGACACACTGCTGGGTAGATCTGCTAACGCTCTTGGAGAGCTCTGAATTCGGGTAAGTAAAAGGAAAGTTTCCTTCACATGCTTGCTTTGCATAATGAATGCCTTACCCGTCTCTATCTTCTTGACCGCCTCAATTTCCTAGAGGGCCTTTTGGGCTTCAGCCTTGGCATTTTGTGCGTTCTCGAGGGCCTTCGCAAGCTCGGACCCTTGCGTCTTAGAGTCACGCTCCAAGGACTCGTACTTCTTGACAAACTCCTGGAGCTCTTGCTAAACCTCGCTGACCCGGGCCTCTTGCTTCTCGTGCTCGGCGCGCTCCTTGGCCGCTTTTCCTTCGGCCATGGACAACGCCTTCTTCAGGGCCGCCACTTCGGTCGTGGCCCCTAGCAAAATTCATGACGATCATGTGATCTAACAACCACTTTCCTTTTTGTTTATCAATAAATAGACGAGCTATTACTTACCTTTGTTCTCTTCGAGCTGCCTCTTGGTAAGGCCGAGATCTTCCTCGAACCGCTCAAGGTCCCACTTCAGTGCGGAGACCTCCGCTGTGCGAGCGGCAGTGGCCAGCAGTGAAGCCTGCTTATTCACATAGACATATTCTGATTAGACTCATGTGATTATTATTTGATCCCCTGTTCGGACTTTCTTCGCGAGCACCAAACAGAACATCATGGGCTAATTTCTATGTTGTAACATTTTCTCATAATTTGATTACTTACCTCAAAGCTTGTTAGGAGGCTGGCACAGGCTTCAGTCAGTCCGCTTTTGGCGGACCGAACCTTCTTGACCACCGCACTCATGATAGTGCGGTGCTCTTCGTCAATGGAAGCGCCGCGAAGCGCTTCCAGCAAATTGTCTGATGCCTCTGGATAGACAGAGGCCATCAGCCAGACGGCTTGCCCCCCTTGGGAAGGGGTCACCTGACAGAATCCGAAACCACTGGAAGTTCCGGTGTAGTATTCGGCTGGGGGCTAGACTTCCTGCCCCCGGCATTAGAGCCCATGGGAGTCTTGCCCCTTGTGCGCCCAGCGTCCAGAATGTCACCTTGGGGCGCCTCCGTTATTGTCTCCCCTTCGTTCAGTACCCTTTGAGACAACACCTTGACGTCGTCCGTAGGGCGGGGGGGAGGCAGTCGGGAGTGAATCGCTGTTCATCCCCGACGGGCCCAAAGACTCATCCGAAGAGGATACGTCGATATGGGCTTTGGATGGGCTGCATGATCATGTTCGGCATGATAAGAAGCAATAAAATAAAACATACCAAGAACTATTATGGTACCCGGATACTTACGACTTCGCTAGGGGCTTGTCCCTGGGTAACCACTCCTCGTCACTAAAAGCGGTCGCCGTGGAGCAGTCCGGAAGGAGAGCGTCCTTCCCTTCTTGGACCCTTCAGTCTCCCCTGATGGGGCGACCTTCCTTTTCTTGTCTCCCCAGGCTGGGGGGAGAACTTTCCTCTTCCTCCTCCTCGTTTTCGTGGGAGGAGGGCACCTCGGTGTTATCGGACATGAGTCCGATACAACCTTGCACCGGAGACCTTTCCGGGTCCCCGTGGCCTTTTCTTGGCCTTCTTCTCCGGTGCCTCATAGGGCGCCGGAACCAGCATCTCCGTTAAGAGAGCCCTTGCTGGATATTCGGGCAGTGGGGTCGGAAAATCGATCTGCTTCGCTGTCGCGACCCAGTCCTGTTAAATGGCGTGGAGGCTTAGATCTCCCACATGGTTATACTGGGGAAATAAACATCTTACGAGATATAAGGAGCTCACCGGATTGGCAGGGCGCTTTGCGCTGAGTCTGCGATCCTCGGTAAGGGGAGGAGGTACCTCGGTAGACTTGAACAGCACCTTCCAGATGTCCTGGTGCGTCGTGTCGAAGAGCTCTCGTAGCGTCTGGTGCTTAGCCGGGTCGAACTCCCACATATTGAATGCCCGTCTTTGACACAGGAGGATCCAGCGGAAGAGCATGACCTGGACCACGTTGACAAGCTTGATTTTCTTGTTTGTCATGTTTTTAACACAGTTCTGGAGTCCGGTCGGCTCCATCGATGAACCCCAGGATAGGCCCTTCTCTTTCCAGGAGGTGAGCCGCATGGGGATGCCAGATCGAAATTCGGGGGCCGCCACCCAGTTGGTGTCATGCAGCTCGGTGATGTAGAACCACCCCGATTGCCACCCCATCACAGTCTCCACATAGGTGCCTTTGAGCCAGGTGACGTTGGGCATTTTTCCCACCATGGCACCTCCGCACTCCGCTTGTTGGCTGACCACCACCTTTGGTTTAACGTTGAAGGTCTTCAGCCACAGGCCGAAGTGGGGCTTGATGCGAAGGAACGCCTCGCACATGACGATAAACGCTGAGATATTAAGGATGAAATTGGGGGCCAGATCGTGGAAGTCCAGCCCGTAGTAGAACATGAGCCTGCGGAAAAATGGGTGGAGGGGAAATCCCAGCCCGCAGACGAAATGGGTAAGGAATATAACCCTTTCATGGGGTTCGAGGGTAGGGACGATCTGCCCCACGTCTAGGAGCCGGTGCGCGATATCTATGGCCAGGTATCCGGCTTCCCGGAGCTTCATAATGTTCTCCCCCGTAACAGAGGAGACCATCCACTTACCTCCCGCTCCGGACATGTTTGGAGTGGTTTTGCGGAGAAAATGCGAACTTGGGCGCTGGAGCTCGAGTGCGCGAGAATGGATGGGTAGGGAAGAAGAAGGCGTGGGTGAAAAGGAGGAGTCCTTGTCCCTTTATAAGGGAAGAAGACACTATGCGCCTCCCCACCTGCCTGGTAAACTCGCTTATTCCCCAAGCGTCGTGATTGATGGTGCGGTTGGGTTACCCACACTTGTATTGATGAGAATCCCGTGATAAGGGGACACGATCTCTGCTTCTACAAGATGTGCCAAGAAAACCTCCTCGCAATATGTGCAGTAGCTGGTTGAGAAAAACGGTTCGAATAATGACCGGGCCATGGCATGATGTCATGTTATGAAAAGTTGTCAGCAGATTGGATTTGTCGAAATATTATACTCTCTATGGTGGTATGTGGAATTTGTTTTGCAGAGCCGGACACTATCCTTGTATTCGAAATCTTCTATGGTGTATTCAGAGGAGGAACCCGCCTTGCAATGCCGAAGACAATCTGCACGCCGGACTCATCGACATTGAAGCCTGGTTCAGGGGCTACTGAGGGAGTCCTGGATTAGGGGGTCCTCGGACTGCCGAACTATATACTTTGGCCGAACTGTTGGACTATGAAGATACAAGATTGAAGACTTTGTCCCGTGTCCGGGTGGGACTCTCCTTTGCGTGGAAGGCAAGCTTGGCAATTCGTATATGTAGATCTCCTCCCTTGTAACCGACTCTGTGTAACCCTAGCCCCCTCCGGTGTCTATATACACCGGAGGGTTTAGTCTGTAGGACAAGAACAATCATAATCATAGGCTAGCTTCTAGGGTTTAGCCTCTATGATCTCGTGGTAGATCAACTCTTTAATACTCGTATCATCAAGATCAATCAAGCAGGTAGTAGGGTATTACCTCCATCGAGAGGGCCCGAACCCATGTAAACATTGTGTCCCCCGCCTCCTCTTACCATCCGCCTTAGACGCACAGTTCGGGACCCCCTACCCAAGATCCGCCGGTTTTGACACCGACAGCATGGGCGCGCGCCGGCGAGCCATGGCGCGACCAAGCACAGACACACGCTCATGGGCGTGCTGAGCTGCGTCGAGTGGCCATGGGGACGGATGCGGGCGATAGCGAGCGAGCGCTGGCATGGAACGGGTGCGGGAGGCAAGCGTCGGAGCGGCGACGGCGTCGACGGGCGGCGGAGGCAGCCACGGTAGCAGTGGGCGAAGCCGGTGCGATCACGAGCAGGCACGAGCGGGGGAGGCCATCTGAACCACGCGTGGCCACGGTGGGCGCGCGTGCGCATGGCAGTGGAGGCCGGGGTGGGCTGCGATGATGGAGCGAGCAGGACCACGGCGGGGCATGGCCGGCAAGTGCACGAGCGCGAGCGGGAGCGGCTATGGCGGGGCTTCACCCGAGGGAGAGGGGAGGAAGCGGGGCTCACATCGAGCATGTAGGGGTGCAAAGCGGGCTCGAGGAAGGCTCGACGGCGACGAAATCGGCGACGGCGCGTGGGTGTCTGAAGGTTGAAGAAGACGTCGAGGAGCTCGATGCAGAGGTGCTCCTTCTCAGGTGACTCGTCGGGAGGAAGAGGAGGTCGAGGCGGTCCTGACACAGTGGTCGAGGGAGACGGGGTCAAGCGGCGAGCGTCGGCATGACTTGGGCGACGGCGACCGGGCGTGGGCCTGATCTCGGTCCCGTTCGGGATGGGGGGAAGGGGATCGTGGGGGTTGGGGTGCGAGTGGTGGGGTAGTGGGCGAGGGTTTCGGGGGGGGGGGGGGGGGGGGGGGGGGGGGGGGGGGGGGGGGGGGGGGGGGGGGGGGGGGGGGGGGTTTGGGGGGAAGGGGTTGGGCCAGGTGGGTCGTCTGGCCCAGTTGGCCACGGGGCATTTCCTTTCTCCTTTTTTGGTTCTCTTTCTTTTTATTTATTTTCCTTTTGTTTTGTATTTAGTTCCAGATATCAAATGAATTTTGTTGAATACAAAAGTTGGCACATAAATATTGATTCATATAATGGAGCTGCACACAAAGATTCAAATCATTTTAGAAAGGATAAGTATTTGTTTATCTTGAAAAGGTTAATTGAAATGTTGTTTGCTCCTGCTTAAGTATCATAGAGGCATATAAACATTCCCAATAATGTTGGTTGATGATTTTTAATCAGTTAGTGAATATTTACAACTATCGGAACATTTTTAATTTACTGTTTTAATAAATTATAATTTAACCTGTTATTTGGATTTGAATTTAAACTTAGTCTGAAGCAATTAAGGTTTAGCAAATTTTAAAATATGATGACCTGGCACCATTAGTGTGTGGCTACTGTAGCTTAACTACCGTGGTGTTACAAATCTCCTCCACTACAAGAAACCTCGTCCCGAGATTTAAGAGGTGGAGTAAAGGGGGAAGGTTCTTGTTATGAATTTATAGCGAGAGTTCTCGGTCTTGGTTGCTCTTCTCGAAGAAGTTGATCCACAGCGTTGATGTCTTTATTCCTCTGCATCAATGCATCATGATGAAGTCGTCATCCTTTCTTCGGGAATTCTATCGTTCTTACGAAAAGGATAAGGGGGTATTCCGGGAGTACGGACCTCTGCAAGGTTGACTATCTGGTCGATATCCATGGGGAAGGTGGCGGAAAGTAACTCTCGAATTGAAACTTAAGAAAATATCAAGACCAAAGTAAGGAGGAATCATGGGAAGTTTTGAGCGGGTAGGCAATCGTTCAATGCCTAAACAAAAGGTGAAAGGGCTTCAGGGCAACGAGAATAAGTATTGCGTATGATACCAGAATTGATGATCTCATCAGAAGGTGGCTCGTGAATTACATACGAGACCACGCGCGAGGAATAACTTTGGGAACAGGGGGTGTACAGGAGAGTCAGGTTTCGATCCTATAGAACTGTGTATCCGGCACTTTAAAGGGTGTGTTCTATTAAGTATCCGGTTCTAGTTGTCATAAGGTCAAGGTACAACTCCGGGTCATCCTTTTACCGATGGACACGGCTGTTCAAATAGATAAACTTCCCTGCAGGGGTGCACCACATTTCCCAACATGCTCGATCCCCTTTGTCAGACACACTTTCCTGGGTCATGCCCGGCCTCGGAAGATCAACACGTCGCATCCCTACCTAAGCACAACAGAGAGGTCAGCACGCCGGTTGAAATCCTATGCGCTCAGGGGTCTGGGCCCATCGCCCATTGCACACCTACACGTTGCGAGGGCGGCCGGTGAGCAGACCTAGCAACCTCCATTACAAAGGAAGTTGTGTTACGCGGTCCAACCCGGCGCGCGCCGCTCAGTCACTGACGTCAAGAAGGCTTCTGCTAATACCATGACGTCCAGTGCCCATAATTGTTCCCGCGTAGTTGGTTAGTGTGTATAGGCCAGTGGCCAGACTCAGATCAAATACCAAGATCTCGTTAAGCGTGTTATTTTTAAGTAACCGCGGACACTGACCAGGGCCAGGCCCACCTCTCTCCTTGGTGGTCTCAACCTACCATGTCGCTCCGCCACAAAGATCCACACAGAGGGCCGCCAGGAAAGTATGTCCTTTCAACCCCTAATTCGTGAATCAACCGCGGGTACTCAAGGATCCGACCCGACTTTAGTCACAACATGTATCATGTGTAATATGTATAGTATATTCCCGTGATCAACACCCGACGTGATCACTGCCCGATAGTATAGGATGGAAGACTGACAAGAATGTAGGGCCACTGATGATAAACTAGCATCCTATACTAAGCATTTAGGATTGCAGGTAAAGGTCACAACAGTAGTAGCAAGGATAGGCTAAGCAACAGAATAGGATTAACGGAAAGTAGTAACATGCTACACTACTCTAATGCAAGAAGTAGAGAGAAGAATAGTCGATATCTAGTGATCAAGGGGGGGCTTGCCTGGTTTCTCTGACAAGTAGGGGTCGTCAACAACGTAGTCGATCGGGGCACCAGCAGCGGCGTCAGTCTCGTAGTCTATAGGAGAGAAGAGGGGGAAGAAACAATGAATACAATGCAAACAAATGCATATCGATGCATGACATGACAAGTAACGGTGCTAGGTGTGCCCTAACGCAGTAGGAAGTGATACCGGCGAAGGGGGAAAACAACCGGGAAAGTATTCCCGGTGTTTCGCATTTTCAGACAGATGAACTGGAAGGGGAAAGTTGTGTGTTCGCTATGCTAGGGATGTGTGGCGGATGAACGGGCTGCATAATCGGATTCGTCTCGTCGTTCTGAGCAACTTTCATGTAGAAAACATTTTCATGTGAGCTACGACTTATTTTATATTAATTTTAAAAGATTTAAATCATTTTTAGGATTTATTTAATTATTTTAAATCAACATTATCCAGAATAGTGTTTGCTGACGTCAGCATGACGTCAGCAGTCAACTGTGACCGTTGACCGGTCAAACTGACGTGTGGGTCCCACTGTCATACTCTATTAACTAATTAACCAATTTAATTAGTTTAAATAAAAGATTAGTCAGGTTAATTAATTAATTAGGCTAAACTAATCAAGATTAATTAAGTTAATCAATTGTTTCTTTATTTATTGTTTCTTTTAGTTCTTTTTTAAATGTTCTGGGGCCGTGGGCCCCATGTGTCTGTGGCCCAGAGGGGCCTTGCTGGTTAGTGGGCAGGAGGGCGACGGGCGCTCGCCCGCAGGGATTGCGGCGGGGCGAGGTCAATGTCTAGGGCAGCCGCGGTGGTCGGCCGGTGTGGGAGAGGCGGAGTGCGGGTCCGGCGACGAGTGGGCCCGCTGAGGGAGTCTTGGACTAAGGGATCCTCGGGCGTCCGGCCTGTTAGCCATGGGCCGGCCTGATGGGTTGTGAAGAACACGAAGACCGAAGACTGCACCCTTGTCCGGATGGGACTCTCCTTGGCGTGGAAGGCAAGCTTGGCAACCGAATATGTAGATTCCTTTCTTTGTAACCGACCCTGTGTAACCCTAGATCCTCCTGGTGTTATATAAACCAGAGGACTTAGTCCGGAGGGAGGAGGATCATCATAGCCATACAAGCTAGACCTCTAGGGTTTAGCCATTACGATCTCGAGGTAGATCAACTCTTGTAATACCTGTATTCATCAATATCAATCAAGCACGACGTAGGGTATTACCTCCATAGAGAGGGCCCGAACCTGGGTAAAACATCGTGTCCCTTGTCTCTTGTTACCATCGACCTTAGATGCATATTTCGGGACCCCCTACCTAAGATCCGCCGGTTTTGACACTGACATTGGTGCTTTCACTGAGAGTTCCGATGTGCCATCAACGACATGATCGATGTCCCGCCTTGTTCTCAAGGATAATATCACCACCGGAGGAACGCTGGCTCCAGGCCAAATCCTCCGGCTAGGCGGCTTCACCATGACCGGCCCTTCGGCCATTAAGACGACGATGACCTCCCGGGCCATCAAAAACCCCCCTTCGTATTGACTACGAACACTCCAAGCCGATGGATCCGACGGAGCTTTCGTCCTTGAACGAGCTCCTAGATCGCATCACCGCCCTGGGGGGTCTCTACAGACTACGATCGGATTGGGATTAAACCCGATCAGAGAGAAATCAAATCTCCACCGATCACCCACCATATAGCGGTAGTCGAGGAGCGAGTCGACAACTCTTCCTCCATGCAAAGGACGGACTATGTCCAGATCTCCGGTCTCAAAGAACCGGACACCTACCCACAAGGAGAGTCCCATCCAAACATAGAATCGGACGACGAGCCTAAGAAATTAGTGGACATCCCAGAGCACGATCTGCTAAGTTTGGAAGACCTTCAGACTCCAGATCCAAAACTGGGGCAGGGTTCAGATTTAAATCCACCCACCCACCCAAATACAAACGCTCTCATGAGCATACAATAGCAGTCTCAGGAAATGGTCCATCACTTCTGGGCTAGATTCCTTCTTGTCAAAAACAAGATTAAAGATTGCCGCAACGAGGAAGCGATCTCAGTGTTCCGCAACAATTGCAGGGACGAAGGAATCCTCAACGCCATCAACCGCCGTCGCATCCTATACTTCGCTGACTTGGCAACTATCGTACAGAAGTACATCGCAATGGAAAGCACCTGGAAAACTCAAGCAGCCTGCTGGGAATCTTCGGTCCCCACTCAACCCTTCATTTAGGCGAAAAGGGCGCACCCTTGCAACACGCCTGGTTCAATAATAAAGAAATACAAGTCCAGTATGGGGCGCGGAACCGTTCTGGAAGGATGTCTCGATGGGCCATGCAAAATACACGCAACACCCGATAACATACCAACACACAGCCTTAGAGCATGTTGGATACTCCGGCAAGTGGCCAAGAGCGGCGAGGATATCCTCACCAAGAATAACCCAGGACAACACCCCCCACAAGACAACGACCCCAAGGTACTGACGGTCTTCGAGACATTCGCGTCAAACAATAGGCGCAAAAGAGCACTACGCGGACTCGCCGAAGTCTGTCAAATAGCAGCAATAAACCCTTGGAACGACATGGCTATAACTTTTATTGCCAGCGACGAACCAAAATACAGGACAGTCTGAGCACTAGCCGCCTTGGTCCTCAGTCCAATTGTGGATGGATTTTGTCTTACCAAGGTCCTCATGGATGGCGGCAGCGGACTAAACCTCATCTATGAAGATACACTCCACAAAATGGAAATAGACATGAGCCGCATTGAGCAAAGCAGCACGACCTTCTAAGGAATTATCCCCAGTCGGGAGGCGCGGTGTGTGGGAAAAATAACACTCGACGTGGTATTCGGCATGCCGGAGAATTATCGGTCCGAAGAAATAACCTTCCAAGTGCCCCCTTCAATAGTGGATATCACGCCCTCTTAGGGCGAGATGCATTTACGCGCTTCCAAGCGGTACCCTATTATGGATACATGAAGCTTAAGATGCCTTGGCCCAACGGTATAATCACTCTAGCTAGTGATCCGGACATAGCACTCCGCGCCGAGAACAAAATCACATCCTTAGCCCTCGAGGCATTATCTGAAGCCCTCGTGGCCGAAGAATTAACTACGCTACGCTCCATGATAGACAGGGATGATGTGGTCCTACCCAAATCCACCTCCTTCAAACCAGCAGAAGAAATAGTCAAATTCCAAGTCCATCCAACGGACCCCAAGAAGACAGCATCCATCGGAGCACAACTAGACCCAACGGTTGACGCCGCACTACGAGAGTTCCTGCGTGAGAATTGGGATATATTCGCCTGGCACCCTTCTGATATGCTAGGAAACCCATGCGAGTTAGCCGAACACAGCCTCAATATATTAAAAGGATATAAACCGGTCAAGCAAACATTGCGGCGCTTTTCTGAACCCAAACATCAAGCTATGGGGGAGGAGCTAGCCAAGCTAATTGAGGTTGGATTCATCAGAGAAATAAAACATCCGGACTGGCTGGCAAACCTGGTGATGGTACCAAAGAAGGACAAATCTTGGCGGTTGTGCGTCGATTATAAAGACCTCAATAAGGCTTGCCCTAAGGATCCCTTCCCCCTCCCACGCATTGATTAAATCATTGATGCTACCGCAGGACACGACTCGCTGTGTTTCCTTGACGCATATTCCGGATACCATCAAATCAAAATGAAGGAGTCTGATCAAGCTGCAACAGCATTCATTACCCCATATGGGCCATTCTGCTTCAACACCATGCCATTCAGGCTCAATAACACCGGCGCCACATACCAACACATGATTCAAACATGCCTGGACAAACAGATCGGCAAGACAGTTGAAGCTTATGTGGACGACATCGTCATCAAAACTAGGCGCGTCGAAACATTAATAGACGATTTACGTCTTACATTCGATAACCTCCGCGCGTATGACATTAAGCTCAATCCTGAAAAGTGTGTTTTCGGCGTCCCTGCTGGAAAACTGCAGGGCTTCATCGTTTCCAATAGAGGAATTGAAGCAAATCCAGCAAAAATCCGTGCTTTGTCACAATTGGCTACGCCAACAGACCTTAAACAAGTCCAAAAGCTCGCGGGTTGCGTGGCAGCTCTAAGCCGCTTTATCTCCAGATTCGGAGTAAAGGCACTGCCACTCTATCGCCTTCTACGATGAATCGATCACTTCGAGTGGACGGACGCGGCAACAGCTGGACTAGAGGAAATAAAAACCCTTCTTGCGAGCAACCCAATACTGGCCACGCCAAACGTCGGTGAACCGATGTTATTATACATATCGGCAACACATCAGGTGGTGAGCGCTATGCTCGTAGTTGAACGAGAACAGGACGGACACAAATTCCCGCTTCAGAAGCCAGTATACTACGTATCCACTGTCCTTACACCATGCAAATCCCGGTACCCCCATTATCAAAAGATAGCATACGCGGTCTTCATGGCATCCTGAAAGCTCCATCACTATTTCCAGGAGTGTTCGATCATGGTGGCTTCCGAAGTGCCACTCAATGACATTATAAACAACCGCGATGCCACGGGCCGGATGGCTAAATGGGCCATTGAGCTCCTTCCATTTGATATTACATACAAACCACGTCGAGCTATTAAATCCCAAGTACTGTCTGACTTCGTCGCCGAATGGACAGAGGCCGAACTCCCTAAAGAGTACGGCGCATATTCCAATTGGGTTATGTATTTCGATGGCTCCAAAATGCTGGCAGGACTAGGGGCAGGCGTCGTCTTAACGTCACCAACTGGAGACGTCGTTCAGTACATACTCCAAATACTATACACATACTCCAACAATGCAGCCGAATACGATGCCTTATTGCATGGTTTCCAGATGGATGTCTCCATGGGCATACAACGCCTAGAAGTGCGCGGGGACTCAAACCTTGCAATATCTCAAATACATGGAGACTTCAACGCCAAATATCCGAAGATGGCAGCTTATCATAATGTTGTCATAAAATGTCGGCCTGGTTCGAGGGGCTCGAGTTCCACCATGTGGCTCGAGAAAGTAATCAGGCAGCGGACATTCTTGCTCGTATCGGTGCTAAGCGCGACCCCGTTCCACCTAATATTTTTCTGGAAAGGCTTTTTAAGCCATCCGTGGTGTGGCAGGGGGACAATGACAACACTAGTCCGGATCCGAACATAACCCCAGACTTCGAAAGCACCGACATCATCGAAGGCTCAGCCATCGAAATAACACCGTCGGCGCATCTCATCATGGCAGTCATTGCCCCATGGACCGAACCCTTCCTGGCCTACCTTAACAGGAAGGAGCTTCCTCAGGACCAGAATGAGGCCCGCTGCATTGTCCGGCGTTCGAAGGCCTACAAGGTTCATGACGGAGAGCTCTATAAGAAAAGCGCTACTGGAGTTCTTCAAAGATGTATCTCCGGGGAAGAGGGGCGGCAGCTCTTGGCTGAAATTCACGCCGGACTCGGCTGTCACCACGCCGCAACTCAGGCCCTTGTTAGCAAGGCCTTCCGTACATGGTTTTATTGGCCGCCGGCCCAAGCAAATGCACAGGACCTTGTCCAACGTTGCATCGGATGCCTACTCTTCGCCAACCAAAGCCACATGCCCCACACTGCCTTACAAACAATCCCCATCACTTGGCCTTTTGCGGTCTGGGGACTCGATATGGTCGGACCCCTTAAAGGAGGAAGCCATAAGATAAAGTATTTGCTGGTCATGGTGGATAAGTTCACTAAGTGGATAGAGGACAAACCTGTCAAAACGTCCGAAGCAGGGACGGTAATAGATTTTATATCAGGCGTGGCACACCATTATGGCGTCCCACACAGCATAATCACCGATAATGGCTCTAATTCATAGCCGATGAAGTGAAAACCTGGTGTGCTAATCTGGGCATTAAGCTCAATTACGCCTCCGTCTATCACCCACAGACAAACGGTCAAGTCAAATGGGCTAATGGTCTTATTATGAGCGGCATCAAACCTAGACTAGTGCAGTCTTTGAAAGAATCAGACAAGCACTGGGTGGAGGAACTTGACTCCGTACTCCGGGGGCTGCGGACCACGCCCAACTGCACTACTGGATACACACCTTTCTTCATGGTGTACGGTGCGGAAGCAGTGTTACCTTGCGACATTATTCATGACTCACCTCGAGTGCGCATGGATAAAGAGAGAGAGGCCAAGCTTGATTGGTAGGATAGCTTAGATGCCCTGGAGGAGGAGCGCGACGTCGCAAAAGCCCGTTCCGCATTTTATCAACAACAGGCTCGTAGGTATCAAAGCAGAGAAGTGCGGGCCAAGACTTATAATGTTGGTGAACTCGTTCTACGCCTGCCGGAGAAGAAAAAGGACAAACTCAAGCCCAAGTGGGAGGGTCCCTTCATCATTGACGAAGTTCTCACCGGAGGAGCATACCGCTTGCGTGATGCGTCAGACAATCACTTGGAGCCAAACCCTTGGAATGCGGCCAGACTCCGACGATTCTATGGCTAGCGCTGAACTCTCTGTTCGTCTCCTTCCTCATGTTATTAACGTGATTTTTTTCTCTCTTTTCGTTTTTTATCTTCTATCGTTTTTCTCTTTAGCCCTACGGCTTTAGTACGGCTAAATCATGCTGCCATGATGCGTACATCTCCAAATATGTACATTCATTATACCTGGGGGCTTCTCGTACAGAAGCTTGCTATTATTCTTTGAGCATCAAGCTCACCATATATGCGTTTTTCCATATGTATCTTTTCTTCACCATTATATGCATCGATATGACTTAAGTTTTGGCCAAGCTGGGTTGCCTGGCTCCTGTGCTTATGCCCTACGTTCTTGTTAGTTCGGCTAGGGCATAAAGGGAGCACCTCTCTGAGTGTTACTGCCGGGTCATCTGGATGTGTACCTCAGACTAGGTGAAGCCAAAAGCTAGCATTCTTAAGGGAATATTCGGTCGGCGAATTAAAGACGTTTCCGCATTCACTCCATTGTGAAACCCCAGAAGATACTCACTCTATGATTTTTCAATCACAGTTCGGACATGCACATTAAACGCATGCACACCCAGGGAAAGGAACCCTTAACGGAACTATTCTCTCTGGAAGATTTCTTACATAATGTAATATAACATAACTAGCCGGATACACATTGTCTGTTCAAGCAACTATGACCCCTACGCCTGGTTCCCATGCATACCCTGGTATATTCTACCGTTAGGGTATTCGGAAACACTCCACACCTTCGGGTATAGAGGTTGAAGCGAAAAGGTCAGCCATGACAATTGTTTTTATTATCTAGCTAGAAGGAAAGTACATAGTCACTTAGGACTTAAAGACTTCCTCCTCTATACCGTCCAACAGGCGGTCTAATTTACAATCCGGTTGGGTGTACCTAGCAGCCATCTTCACTTGGTCATATACTAAACTAACGGGATTTTCCTCCCCGTTTGACCCTAGCAGTCCGACCCGGGCCATGTGATTCGGATCCAGCTTGGTATACCGCGTTTTTACATGGCCCAGGCCTCTCGCGCACACTCTCGGCAGGCCGATATCTTCCGCAGCCGGATACGCCGCCGCGCTCCCTTGAACAGCTCTGCAAGCTTCTCCATACACCCTGGAGGGGAGTTGGATGGCCATAAGGCCTTGGCTACACTCCGCATTGCCTGCCGAGCTTGCTCGTGCAACTCCGACACCCTTGCAGAAGATCACTTGATGATTCGGACACCTCCTCTTCGGGACGGCCCATTAATATACCTGCAATCACATCTATATTAGCTACTTTTATTTCCAAACTGTTATAAGGTAAATACGGCCACATGCTGAATATGCCGCCTCGTAGTTTTTTGTTCTCCTTCACGGAGTTGGCTAGCTGGGCCCGCACATCCTTCAGCTCTTCGCCCAGCTGGGTGTTCGCATCTTGGAGTTTGTTTTTCTCCTGTATGACACGGGTTAAAACCCGCTCGCCCACGGCATGAAGTCTTTTTGACTCTTTTTCTTCCAATGGACCTAACGATCCTGTTATGAGATAAAGCCGCAGTGCTAACGCGATCACTATGCAATAATTGTTTCACGATGGAGGGAAATATTACCGAAAGACGCCGCTTTGGATTTTTCCAGTTCGGCGGTCACTGCGTCCGACACTTTTCCCAACTCCTGGGCTAGTATGTCGTTCATCTCCATAAGAACCTGGTTATACGATGATACTTAAATCAGTTGTACCAACTGCTTCAAGTCTCGGGGGCTACTGGCATATGGTTATCATATTCGGACAAATGCTGCTTTGTAGCTCTGTTAAGCCCATCTCGAGCAGCTCGGATGTATGCATGAGCCGAGCTGAAGGCATTAAACGTCTCTTCTGAAAAGCCAGGGTCTTATAAAACGGCCCTGTGGCACCAACGATTCATGGCGCTCTCCACTTCTGAGTTGGTGATGGATACGTCATCCGAATCCTCGGCTCGAGGACAGTCTGGCGTCGCCCCCGCATCAGCCCCTGTCTTCACGGCAGGATCTGGATCCTGGTTGCGGGAAGTATGGCCAGCCGGACCCCCGGATATAGTCCGACACACCTTTTTCCTGATGTAGGGTAAACGGAAAGGTCACAGTTGGATGTGACTGCCAAGGTGTATATTTGCAAATCATACCTCTTTAATGAAGGCTCGGTCGTATCTTTGTTTGCCTTCCTCTTCGAGGGCTTGCCTAATGTGGGGGGCGCTCTCTTCGGAGATGCCCCCGCACCTCCCCTTTTGAGCACGGGAGGAGGAATGAGGAGGAATGAGAAAACTCTATTGGACAAGGTATCTTCGAATTACTTACAAGGGAAGCAGGAAGGAGACTGGGGTAATCGGCGATGATGGGCACATCTCTACCGTCATAGCTCATCTGATAGAATATTCCATCCTCAAGCTCCACAAATATGTCCGGATCCTCTTCATATCCGGGGTCAAGATCCCGGTTGCGATTCTCCAGCTAGGAGCAGGGTCATGCATCCCCTTGACAGCCTTTTGCCATTCCTGTTATAAGCAGATAAGATACTGCATGTCAAGAATGATTCAGGAACAGGAGTAAAATAGTGGAGCAGAAGCTTACCCAGTAATACGTCTCCAACGTATCTATAATTTTTGATTGTTCCATGCTATTATATTATCTATTTTGGATGTTTATGGGTTTTATTATACACTTTTATATTATTTTTGGGACTAACCAATTAACCGGAGGCCCAGCCCAAATTGCTGTTTTCTTGCCTATGTCAGTGTTTCGAAGAAAAGGAATATCAAACGGAGTCCAAACGGAATGAAACCTTTGGGAGAGTTATTTTTGGAATGGAAGCAATCCAGGAGAATTGGAGTAGACATCAGGGAAGCTTCGAGGTGGCCATGAGGTAGGGAGGCACGCCCTACCCCCCTGGGCGTGCGCCCCACCCTCGTGGGCCCCTCATGGCTCCCCTGGCCGACTTCTTTCGCCTATATATGTCCATATACCCTAAAAACATCGGAGAAGAGAATAGATTAGGACTTCCACCGCCAGAAGCCTCTGTAGCCACCGAAAACCAATCTAGACCCGTTTCGGCACCCTGCCGGAGGGGGGAATCCCTCTCCGATAGCCATCTTCATCATCCTGGCGCTCTCCATGACGAGGAGGGAGTAGTTCACCCTCGGGGCTAAGGGTATGCACCAGTAGCTATGTGTTTGATCTCTCTCCCTCGTGTTCTTGAGGTGGTACGATCTTGATGTATCACGAGCTTTGCTATTATAGTTGGATCTTATGATGTTTTCTCCCCCTCTACTCTCTTGTGATGAGTTGAGTTTTCCCTTTGAAGTTATCTTATCGGATTGAGTCTTTAAGGATTTGAGAACACTTGATGTATCTCTTGCATGTGCTTATCTGTGGTGACAATGGGATATCACGTGATCCACTTGATGTATGTTTTGGTGATCAACTTGCGAGTTCCGTGACCTCGTGCACTTATGCATAGGGGTTGGCACACGTTTTCGTCTTGACTCTTCGGTATAAACTTTGGGGCACTCTTTGAAGTTCTTTTTGTTGGTTGAATAGATGAATCTGAGATTGTGTGATGCATATCGTATAATCATACCCACAGATACTTGAGGTGACATTGGAGTATCTTGGTGACATTAGGGTTTTGGTTGATTTGTGTCTTAAGGTGTTATTCTAGTATGAACTCTATGATAGATTGAACGGAAAGAATAGCTTTGTGTTATTTTACTACGGACTCTTGAATAGATCGATCAGAAAGGATAACTTTGAGGTGGTTTTGTACCCTACAATAATCTCTTCGTTTGTTCTCCGCTATTAGTGACTTTGGAGTGACTCTTTGTTGCATGTTGAGGGATATTTATATGATCCAATTATGTTATTATTGTTGAGAGAAGTTGCACTAGTGAAAGTATGAACCCTAGGCCTTGTTTCCTAGCATTGCAACACCGTTTACACTCACTTTTATTACTTGTTACCTTGCTGTTTTTATATTTTCATATTACAAAAACCATTATCTACTTCCATATTGCACTTGTATCACCATGTCTTCGCCGAACTAGTGCACCTATACAATTTACCATTGTATTGGGTGTGTTGGGGAAACAAGAGACTCTTTGTTATTTGGTTGCAGGGTTGCTTGAGAGAGACCATCTTCATCCTACGCCTCCCATGGATTGATAAACCTTAGGTCATCCACTTGAGGGAAATTTGCTACTGTCCTACAAACCTCTGCACTTGGAGGCCCAACGACGTCTACAAGAAGAAGGTTGTGTAGTAGACATCACCCAGCTGGGAGGATTATACATGGAAAATCCATCTCGATATTGGAGACGGGTGAACTCCTCCTTCTCCCCTTTATACAGCTCGGCCAGTATTTTGGTCAGCGCAGCGGGGGTCTTTGGGCCCTTCCGACTATAGCGTGAGGCGTCATCTTCCCTGTTATAATGCCACATGGGCAGCCCTCTGTATTGGAGTGGCTGGATCCCCCGCGCTAGACGTCGCCATTACCTCGACTATTGACAATCCGGACTGGGCAAGCGTCTTAATCTTGCCCAGCAGCAGGCTGATCTATGCACTGTCCTCTTCCTCGAGGCTCCAAGGACGCCAACTATGGCGTTTCTTCAGTGGAGCACTTGAAAATTCGGGGAGGCCCATACGGACGGGGTCGGGTAGAGCGACGTCGTCGATGTAGAACCATTCAGAAGGCCACTCTTCGGAAGCTTTCTTCGGCGTGACGGATAGGTATCCGGACCCAGCGATGCGCCACACTTCGGTGCCTCCCACTTCAAAAATTGACCCACCTTGATTACGAGGGACGAGGCAGAACAGTCTTCTCCATAAATCGAAATGGGCCTCACAGCCCAGGAATAGCTCGCATAGAGTGATGTAACCCGCAATATGAAGGATAGAGGCGGGAGTGAGACTATGCAGTTGGAGGCCATAATACTCCAGCAGACCTCGAAGGAAGGGATGGATTGGAAATCCGACACCTCTTAATAAGAAAGGGACTAAGCACACTCGTTCTCCTGCAGACGGATTGGGGAAATCCTCTGCCTGAGTTTTACTGTTGAAGGATGCCAATCCTGCTCGAATAGGAACCATGTCCGCGCGGGGGGGGGGGGGGGGGAAGAAAGCCCTGTGTTTGCAGCTTCGTCAGCTGACTGTGGCGGACGGAACATCTCCCCAATTGCCCTTTTTGTAGCCGTGGGGACGAGATGAAGAGTTGGGAGCGTTAGCCATGTTGGGATGGTTCTTAGCAAGCTCTGAGGATTTTTCGCGGGGCGTGGGATGGATCTGAGATCTATTTTCTTTAAATAGGCACCTTTGTGGTACAGTCGGGGTGGTATATTCAAAAATACCCTGACCTCTCGCATTCGCTCGACGTGTGGAAACTAAAGTCGTTGATACACAGAAGCCAAGGAGTACAACATTAAATGGAGGGCCGTACACACTACCCGGAAGTCATCGGTGGAGGAACCCGTCTTGCAATTCCGAAGATAATCTATGCAACGAACACCTTGTCATTGAAGACTGGTTCAGGGGCTACTAAGGGAGTCCTGGACTAAGGGGTCCTCGGGCGTCCGGCCTGTTAACCATGGGCCGAACTGATGGGCTATGAAGAACAGAAGACCGAAGACTGCACCCGTGTCCGGATGGGACTCTCCTTGGCATGGAAGGCAAGCTTGGCAACCGAATATGTAGATTCCTTTCTTTGAAACCGACCTTGTGTAACCCTAGATCCTCCTGGTGTTATATAAACCAGAGGACTTAGTCCAGAAGGAGGAGAATCATCATAGCCATACAAGCTAGACCACTAGGGTCTAGCCATTACGATCTCGAGGTAGATCAACTCTTGTAATACCCGTATTCATCAATATCAATCAAGCAGGACATAGGGTATTACCTCCATAGAGAGGGCCCGAACCTGGGTAAAACATCGTGTCCCTTGTCTCCTGTTACCATCGACCTTAGACGCACAGTTCAGGACCCCCTACCCGAGATCTGCCGGTTTTGACACCGACACCCGCGAGCGGCAGAGGAGCAGCTGCAGGGGAGCCGGGGTGCGGTGGCGCACCAGAAACAGGGGGACGGCGTCGCGGTAACGACAGAGTATTGGTGAGGCGTGGGCGCGCACCGACGAGCCGTGGCACGCCCAAGCATGGATGCATGCTCGCGGGCGCGCTCAGCTGCGTCGAGCGGCCATGGGGGGCGGATGCGGGCGGTAGAGAGCGAGCGCTGGCACAGAACGGGTGTGGGAGGCGAGCGCCGGAGTAGCGACGGCGTCGACGGGCGGCGGAGGCAGCCGCGGTAGCAGTGGCCGAAGCCGGTGCGATCACGAGCGGGCACGAGCGGGGGAGGCCGTCCGAACTGCACATGGGCGCGGCTCAGTGAATATTAGCTCACGAGTAATGACATGCTTCTTGAGCCATCTCAGTGAATATTCCTCATGCCTGCATGACCAAGTCGTCGATGCCAGAGCCATCCTTCTGAAGCTTTTGCAAGTAAGCACACGGCTGGTTGTGGTCCTGTAGAGAAATCAACAATATACAGGTCTCCTCTCCTAAAGCCTTCGAAGACTTTGGAATTGTCAGCTTCCATAACCACAACACAACAGTACTTGCCAAAGACAACAACCATATCAAGATCACAAAGCATTGAGACAGACATAAGGTTGTATCCTAAGGACTCAACAAGCATGACTTTGTCCATGTGTCGATCCTTTGTAATCGCAACCTTACATAGACCCAATACCCGACTTTTTCCTTTGTCATCCAAGATGATATGCTTCAGATGTGACGGTGATAATGGAGCATCCATCAATAGATTCTTGTCACCAGTCATGTGGTTTGTACATCCACTATCGAGGACCCACTCAGTGGCTTTGGGTTGATCATCTTGCAGATGAATTAGTGCAGCTTACAAAATCATATACTTCATCAGTGAAGAATATGACATCAATTCATCAGATCAATTTCATCAAGTAAAAGAACTGATAAAGCAATATGAGGACATGAGAAATGAAAGTTCATTTCTTCATGATTAGCCTGCGTCCTATCAGGCATGCTCAGGTCTCCAGCAAATTCTTCAGACGATTATGTGCGTCTGGAGACCTGATCCTGCAGAAGAGATTAGTTCTTTTTCTTCACCACCCACATCTGAAGGGGTGGCAAAGAGTTCATCATTCTGCAATCTCCATACGAGAAGGATGGCATAGAAGCCAGCCGATTTCGTTTCACATAAGAGGGGTTAGAGTAAGCATAAGAGTAAGCAGAGAAATTCTTCAAGGACTTATGGACATAATGATTTGAAGAATAATGCACATATCCATAATCCTTAGATCTTCCCTGCGAAATAGACGGGTTAGCACGATGATGTTCATATGAGGACTTTGATCCATATAAGGAATTTGGTCCGTATGAGGACTTAAATCCATATGAAGAATTTGATCTGGGGTTCCTATTCTTCACAGGTGGCGTCATGATGACATTCACCTGAAGATTTTCAAGGCATCTTTTGGGAACCCGGATTTTCTTCATAGGGGAGTCGTTCCTGCAGTTAGTGCCAACATATCTAGCAAATACTTCACCATTCTGATTTTTGAACAGTTTATAGTTGGAGTCAATTGACTCATCATCAGAATGAGGAGTTTCACATGCAAATCCAGATAAGTTAGATGGATCGACTGGAGGTCCCTTTGCAGCAACCCATGTAGTTTTGGGGTACTGCTTAGGCTTCCAATATGTACCATCAGCATTGAGTTTCCTCTCAAAGGCGATACCCTCTTTCCTAGGGCTCCTGTTGAGGATCTGCTTTTTAAGCACATCACAAAGAGCCTGATGCCCTTTGAGGCTTTTGTGCATGCCTGTCGTGTACAATTCCTTCAGCCTGCATCGTCAGTGATACTAGCAATGTCCTTAGATGAGGAATTAGTGATAGCAGAGGCATGTGAATAATTTGAAACATTATCAGCATTTGAACATTCAGGTGAAGAATTAGCAGATTCACGTTCAATGCACTTCAAGCATGGAGGAACAAATTCTTCCTGAGATGCGCTGATTTGTTGAGCAAGTAATGAATCGCGCTCCTTTTGAAGATCTTCATAACTCACTCTTAGCTTCTCAAGGTCTTGCTTTCTTTGAAGAAATTCATAAGAAAGCTTCTCATGATCCTATAAGAGAGTTTTATGATGACTTTGAAGTTTGTCAAGCTTGCATGCCTGCAGGTCGACTCTAGAGGATCCCCGGGTACCGAGCTCGAATTCGCCCTATAGTGAGTCGTATTACAATTCACTGGCCGTCGTTTTGAACCTTTTCTAAAGCCCTTTGTGTTTTATAGCAATCTTAGCAAGTTTAGAATAGTTGGGCTTAAGGTTTTCATCAGATTCATTCTCACTTGATTCAGAGGAGGTATATTTGAGTACCTTGGCACCCTTTGCCATGAAGCAATAGGTGGGAGCGTAGTCATCATCCCCTTCATCAGCCTTGTTGGTGAGGTCATTCTCTTCAGTGTTGAAGATAGACTTGCTGACGAATGCAGTAGCGAGAGCAAGGCTCGCCACTCCGGATTCGAACTCCTCAGATGACTCCTCTTCCTCATTTTCTTCAGATTCAGCCTCAGAGTCCATTTCCTTGCCAATGAATGCCCTGGCCTTCTTGGAGATGCTCTTCTTGTGATATGAAGGCTTTGAGAATTTTAATGATGAGGATTTTGTGGATTTCTTCTTTTTATTCGCATCATCAGAACTGTAATCCTTGTATTTCTTCTTCTTTGATTCCTTTTCCCACTGAGGACAATCTTGAATGAAATGTCCAGGTTTCTTGTATTTGTGATAGAGCCTCTTCTTATAGTCACTGGATGAGGAATCATTGCTCCTTGAGGATCTTCCAAGGCGACCACGTCTTGAGAACTTTTGGAACTTCTTCACGAGCAGAGCCAGATCATGGTTCAGTTTGTTAGGATCACCAAGGATGCTACCAGAGTCTTCATATTCGGACTCAGATACTGCCTTGGCCTTCAGTGCACGTGTTCTGCCATAGCTTGAACCATAGAGATCTCTCTTTTCAGCAAGTTGGAACTCATGAGTATTTAGCCTCTCGAGAATATCAGCGGGATCAAGTGACTTGTAATCAGCATGTTCTTGTATCATCAATGCCAGAGTGTCAAATGAGGAAACAAGCGATCTCAGCAATTTCTTCACCACCTCATGGTCGGTGATGTCAGTGGCACCAAGTGCTTGAAGCTCATTTGAGATGTCAATGAGGCGATCGAAGGTTTGTTGAACATTTTCATTGTCGAGTCTTTTGAAGCGGTTGAAGAGATTGCGAAGAACATCAACTCGAGAGTCACGCTGAGTTGAGACTCCTTCATTCACTTTGGACAACCTGTCCCAGATAAGCTTCGCGGTTTCCAAAGCACTCACTCTGCCATACTGTCCTTTGCTCAGATGGCCACATATGATATTCTTCGCTTGAGAGTCGAGTTGCTTGAATCTCTTCACATCGACAGCATTCAGAGAAGGTGTGACTGAGGGAACACCATTTTCCACAACATACCAGAGATCGTTATCAATTGCTTCAAGATGCATTCGCATCTTATTCTTCCAGTAGGGATAGTGTGGGAGTCCTGGATTAGGGGGTGTCCGGATGGCCGGACTATACCTTCAGCCGGACTCCTGGACTATGAAGACACAAGATTGAAGACTTCGTCCCGTGTTCGGAAGGGACTTTCCTTGGCGTGGAAGGCAAGCTTAGTGATACAGATATGTAGATCTCCTACCATTGTAACCGACTCTATGTAACCCTAACCCTATCCGGTGCCTATATAAACCGGAGGGTTTTAGTCCGTAGGACAACGTAAACATCAACAATCATAGCATAGGCTAGCTTCTAGGGTTTAGCCTCCTCGATCTCGTGGTAGATCTACTCTTGTACTACCCATATCATCAATATTAATCAAGCAGGACGTAGGGTTTTAACTCCATCGAGAGGGCCCAAACCTGGGTAAAACTTCGTGTCCCTTGTCTTCTATTACCATCCGGCCTAGATACACAGTTCGGGACCCCCTACCCGAGATCCGCCGGTTTTGACACTGACATTGCTGCTTTCATTGAGAGTTCCTCAGTGTCGTCACCATCAGGCTCGATGGCTCCTACGATCATCAAAAGCGATGCAGTCCAGGGTGAGACCTTCCTCCCCGGACAGATCTTCATCTTCGGCGGCTTCGCACTGCGGGCCAATTCGCTTGGCCGTCTGGAGCAGATCGAAAGCTACGCCCCTGGCCGTCAAGTCAGATTTGGAAGTTTAAACTACATGGCTGACATCCATGGAGACTTGATCTTCGATGGATTCGAGCCACTGCCGAGCGCGCCGCTCTGTCACGACGAGCATGATTTAGCTCTGCCGCCGAATAGTGCCCTGGAGGCCGCACCCGCGTCAGCTCCGATCCCTAATTCGGAGCCAACTGCGCCGATCGAGGATGGGCGGTTGGACGCCACCTCGGGGGCTGCGACCCTAACGGCGATTGAGCCGAACACCAGCCCCGTACTATGCGAGACTCGTGACTCCAAGGAGCCGGACTCCTCTCCGGACTCCGAACCCTCCGTGCCCCTGCCGATCGAATCCGATTGGGCGCCGATCATGGAGTTCACTACCGCGGACATATTTCAGCACTCGCCTTTGGGCGATATCCTGAAGTCACTGAAGTCTCTCTCTTTATCAGGAGAGCCCTGGCCAGACTACGGTCAGCAAGGTTGGGGTACGGATGATGAAGAAATTCAAAGCCCACCCACCACCCACTTTGTAGCCACTGTCGACGACTTAACCGACATGCTCGACTTCGACTCCGAAGACATCGACGGTATGGACACCGATGAAGGAGATGATGAAGAACCAGCGCCTACTAGGCCCTGGAAAGCCACCTCGTCATATGACATATACATGGTGGACACCCCAAAAGAGGGAGATGGCGATGGAACAGCGGAGGATGACCCCTCCAAGAAACAGCCTAAGCGCCGGTGTCAGCGGCGCCGCTCAAAATCCCGCCAAAACAAATACGGTGATTCCAGCACGGGAGATAATAATACTCCGGAAAGCACCGAAGAAAACCCCCTCCAGCAAGATTTAGCACAGGAGGATGGAGAAACCAGCCCTCATGAGAGAGCGACAGGCAGAGAGGTCGAGGACGATAATTATATGCCTCCCACCGAAGACGAGGCAAGCCTCGACGACGACGAATTCATCGTGCCAGAGGATCCCGTCGAGCAAGAGCGTTTTCAACGCAGGCTTATGGCCACGGCAAGAAGCCTCAAGAAAAACCAGCAACAGCTTAGAGATGATCAAGATTTGCTAGTCGACAGATGGACTGAAGTCCCTGCGGCCGAAGAGCATAAACTCGAATGCCCCTCCAAGAGCTACCCAAAGCGCAGGTTGCTACCCCGATTAGAGGTGGAAGCACTTGATGCGGCCGACCGACCACCTCGTGGCCGCGACAGAGAGGCCTCTCGGCCCTCCACTCAAGCCGCACCCCATACCAAGGCACGGGAATGTGCGCCAGACTTACGAGACATGTTGGAGCACAAGGCAAGGCGAACAAGATCGATCTACGGATCGCGTGGGTGCCCCACGGCTTGAGACGGCAACCGTCACGCCGGCCACAAATTCAGCAGGGCCGAACACAGTAGACAAGGCTCACTGGAGCTACGTCATGATATAGCCCAGTACAGAGGCGCCGCACACCCACTCTGCTTTACAGACGAAATAATGGATCATCAAATCCCCGAGGGTTTCAAACCCGTAAACATCGAATCATATGATGGCACAACAGATCCTGCGGTATGGATCGAGGATTATCTCCTTCATATCCACATGGCCCGCGGCGATGATTTCCACGCCATCAAATACCTCCCACTCAAGCTTAAAGGACCATCTCGGCATTGGCTTAACAGCTTGCCAACAGGATCAATTAGTTGTTGGGAGGACCTGGAAGCCGCATTCCTCAACAATTTCCAGGGCACTTATGTGCGACCCCCAGACGCCGATGACCTAAGTCACGTAATTCAGCAGCCAGCAGAATCGGCCAGGCAATTCTGGACACGGTTCCTAACAAAGAAAAATCAAATAGTCAACTGTCCGGACACTGAGGCCCTAGTAGCCTTCAAGCACAATATCCGTGACGAGTGGCTGGCACGGCACCTTGGTCAGGAAAAGCCGAAATCTATGGCAGCACTCACGACACTCATGACCCGCTTTTGCGCGGGAGAAGACAGCTGGCTTGCTCGTAGCAACAATATGACCAAGAACCCTGGTAATTCAGACACCAGGGACAGTAGTGGCAGGACGTGTCGCAACAAGCAGAAGCGCCGCATTAACGGTGACAATGCTGAGGATACGGCAGTTAATGTTGGATTCAGAGGCTCTAATTCCGGTCAGCGGAAAAAGCCATTCAAAAGGAATCCTAGGGGCCCGTCCAGTTTGGACCGAATACTCGACCGCTTGTGCCAGATACATGGCACCCCCAAAAAGCCGGCCAATCACACCAACAGAGATTGTTGGGTGTTCAAGCAGGCAGGCAAGTTAAACGCCGAAAATGAAGAAAAGGGGCTGCATAGCGATGACGACGAGGAGCCCCAGCCGCCGAACAACAGTGGACAGAAGGGTTTTCCCCCACAAGTGCGGACGGTGAACATGATATACGCAACCCACGTCCCCAAAAGGGAGCGGAAGCGCGCGTTAAGGGACGTATACGCGGTAGAGCCAGTCGCCCCAAAGTTCAACCCATGGTCCTCCTTCCCGATCACCTTTGATCGAAGGGACCATCCCACTAGCATCCGTCATGGAAGATTCGCCGCATTGGCTCTAGACCCAATTATTGACGGATTTCATCTCACTAGAGTCCTTATGGATGGCGGCAGCAGCCTGAACCTGCTTTACCAGGATACAGTGCGGAAAATGGGCATAGATCCCTCGAGGATTAAGCCCACCAAAACGACCTTTAAAGGCGTAATACCAGGTGTAGAGGCCAACTGTACAGGCTCAGTCACACTTGAAGTGGTCTTCAGATCTCCGGATAATTTCCGAAGCGAGGAGTTAATCTTCGACATAGTCCCGTTTCGCAGTGGTTATCACGCACTGCTCGGGCGAACCGCATTCGCTAAGTTCAATGCGCTACCGCATTACGCATACCTTAAGCTCAAGATGCCAGGCCCTCGAGGAGTAATTACGGTTAATGGAAACACCGAACGCTCCCTCCGAACGGAGGAGCACACGGCGGCCCTTGCAGCGGAAGTACAAAGCAGCCTCTCCAGGCAGTTCTCCAGTCCGGCCACTAAACGACCGGACACCGTCAAGCGCACCCGGAATAACCTACAACAAGACCGCCTGGCACGATCCGAGCAGGCGTAGCAATGTGGCCCCAACCCCAACCCTCGCAAAAAGGCGACGCCAGTACTTCGCGTACATAACTACGTTCTAGAGATACCATGGGTACAGGGGGAGGGGCACCATCACGGCACGCCCAAAAATACGGCTTAAACCGTACCAGGGGCTGCCGATTTTTTTTAAAATTTTCTCTTACTTTCAGGACTCAATCCTTCGGAAGGCCTGTTCCGCAGTTCAATTGCCACACAAACGATGCAAGAACCAGGGAAGCAGACAATCCATGCCACAGTACGGAACTCCCAGGTGGTCTCTATTACGAGCAGTATACCTGTTCCGCATACTATTCCACAACTTACCCCTAGAACGGACATGTTAACTAGTCCAACCTTCCACTTATCGCATTATTTGTATCGTTCTGCTTTGATCGCAGCCATTTTCAATAAACAATGCATAGGTTTCATCTATTTTTGCATTACCTTTTTTCTTTATATATGTTCCTTAACGACATGTTGCACCCGTACACGTTGGTACGGCCGAAATATGCCAGGGGCTTTAGTACCCCTCAATATGGTGTGAGAAGTCTGAACACTTTAACAAGTGCGGCACCCAGAACTTATAGCATTATATGCATCGGCTCCGAATCATGTCTTGGGTCAATAGTTGGGTTTGCCCGGCTCCTATGTTTTGGTGCCTTACGTTCCGCTATATAGGCTAAGGTAGCACTAGGAGAACCACTGCGATTGTGCCCCAGTTGAGCTAGGTTGAGCACCTCAGTGGAGAAAGCTAAAACTGACTGTCATGATGAAGCGAGAGCTGGTCGCTGTTTGAGAGGTTTTTTTTGAGTCCCTAAAGACTTATGCCGCTTAGGGTGAGGAGCCGGCTCTGTCCGTCCAAGGCGTGGATAGCGCCCCGAACTCGGTCTTCCGAATACCAGGGGCTTCGCCGAAATTTAAAATTATAGAATTCTATGGCTAAGTGAGTGTTCACGCATTATAATCCGATTGCCTTGTTCGTTGGGCTGAGCGCCTCCCTCGAAGGACCCAAACATGGGAAAAAGAGCGCTCAGGTTTATCCCCGAACACCCCAGCACTAGCGGCACGGGGGCAGAAGTCGACGACTCGCCATCTCTCAGAATTGATAAACAGCCGCACAGAAGGTAATATTTTAAATTCCAACAGCATTGCTTAGCGCATATAAACAAGTTTTTAGCACACAGGACAAAACGAGCAAGTTTCACTCAAAAATTACATCCCTAGAACATTCATCCGCCACAAGGCAGGCACCCTTCAGAACATCCTTATAGTAATTCTCGGGCTTGCGATGCTCTTTCCCCGGCGGTGGCCCGTCCTTCACAAGCTTCTCAGCATCCAGCTTGCCCCAGTGCACCTTAGCACGGGCAAGGGCCCTACGGGCACCCTCAATGCAGACGGAGCGCTTGATGACTTCGAGCCTTGGACAGGCCTCCACCAGCCGCCGCACCAGCCTGAAATAGCTCCCAGGCAGAGCCCCTCCAGGCCACAGCCGAACAATGAGGCCCTTCATGGCCTGTTCGGCCGCCTTGTGGAACTTGATCAGTTGCTTCAGCTGGTCGCTCAGAGGCACGGGGTGTCCGGCCTCAGCGTACTAAGCCCAGAACACCTTCTCCGTCGAGCTGCCCTCCTCGGCTCGATAGAATGCGGCGGCATTGGACACACTCCGGGGAAGATCTGCGAACGCTCCTGGAGAACTCCGGATTCGGGTAAGTAACAAGTAACTCACGTTTATGTGTTTGCTCTGCATAAAGAATGCCTTACCCGCCGCTATCTTCTTCACCTCATCCAACTCCTGGAGGGTCTTCTGGGATTCGGCCTTGGCAGAATTGGCATTTTCAATAGCCACCGCGAGCTCGGACGCTTGCGTCTTTGAGTCAAGCTCCAAACTATCATGTTTTTCCATGAGAGCCTGGAGCTCTTGCCGCACCTTGCCAACCTCGGCCTCATACTTCTCCCGCTCGGTGCGCTCCGAGGACGCCCTCATCTCGGCCTCGACCAGCGCTTGCTTAAGGGTCGCCACTTCAGACGTGGCCCCTATAATACCCACGAAAATCCTGTCATTTTTTGCAATTGCACCTTTTTATATCTTAAGCAAGGTATTTCTTACCTTCATTGTCCTCGAGCTGCTTCTTAGCACGCCCGAGCTCTTGCTCGGACCGCTCGAGGTTCTGCTTTAGCGTGTCCACTTCCGCAGTCAGTGCGGCGGATGCAAGCAGAGAAGCCTGCATACGCATATTGACTCCTTTTTGTTAGACTCCTGCGAATTTTATTTGATCCTCTATTTGACTTTTCTTCCCGAACGCCAAACAGAGCATCAGGGGCTACTATCTATGCGGTAATATTATTTACACATTCTTTACTTACCTCAAAGCCTGTTAAAAGGCTAGTACAAGCTTTAGTCAGTCCGCCCTTGGCGGACTGAACCTTCTGGATCACCGCACTCATAATAGTGTGGTGCCCCTTGTCGATGAAGGCGCCTTGGAGCGCCTCCAACAGATTGTCCGGCGCCTCCGGTTGGACGGGGGTCACCGGCATAGTGGGCTAGCTCCTCTTGGAAGGAGGTCGCCCGCCGGACTCTAGAACCTTTGAAGGTTCCGGAGCAGTGTCCGGCCTAGAGCCGGACTTGGAGCCCTGGGGGGTTACATCCCCTTTAATCTTGGAGTCCGGGAGGTCGCCTTGCGGCGCCTCCAGGACCACCTCCTCCCGGTTTGGAACATGTTGGGACAACACTTCAGTGTCGTCCGTAGGGCGGGGGGAGGAAGCCGTCGGAAGCGAGTTCACATCCAACAAGTCCAGTGAGCCGCTCGACGACGCGTCGAGCCGGTCTCTGGGTGGGCTGCATAAACATATTCGACGTAAGGGAAAGCTGTGCAGTAAACAAATACTATGAATTACTCTGGTATCCGGATACTTACGATTTGGCCAGGGGCTTGGCCCTGGGCGCCCACTCCTCTCCGCCGTCGTCGGTGTCGGTGGAATAGTCCGGAGGAAGGGTCTTCCCCTTCTTGGACCCTTCGGCCTCCCCAGTTGGGGCGGCCTTCCTTTTCTTCCCTTCCCCCGCTGGAGGGGGAGGGGTCTCTTCTTCCTCCTCCTCGTCTTCGCGGGAGGAGTGCGTCTTGGATTCATCAGATGATGAATCCGACACCTCCGGGCGTCGGGCACTCTTTCGAGTCCCCGTGGCCTTCTTCTTGACCTTCTTCTCCGGCACCACATAGGGTGCCGGAACCAGCAGCTTCGCCAAGTGGGCATCGGCTGGGTCTTCGGGCAAAGGTGCCGGACAATCGATCTGTCCGGACTTCGCCTGCCAATCCTGTCAAAGGTAAGGGAGCTTAAATCCCGCACAGAATTAAACTATGAAAAACTAGTGCCATGTAAAAGGTACAAAAAACTTACCGCACTAGCGTGACGTTGCGCGCTGAATCCGCGATCCTCGGTAGCAGATGCGGGAGCCTCGGCGCCCTTGAAAAGCACCGTCCAGTCATCTTCGTACGTCGTGTCGAAGAGCCTGCTCAGAGTTCGGTGCTGTGCCGGATTGAACTCCCACAGATTGAAGGCCCGTTGTTGACATGGGAGGCTCAGGCGGATGAGCATAACCTGGACTACGTTGACGAGCCTGAGCTGCTTGTTCACCAGGGATTGGATGCATGTTTGCATTTCGGTCACCTCCTTTTTGCTGCCCCACGACAGGCCCGTCTCTTTCCAGGATGTGAGCCGCGTTGGGGGTCTGGACCGGAACTCGGGGGTTGCGACCCACTTAGGGTCGCGCGGCTCGGTGATGTAAAACCACCCCGATTGCCACCCCTTCAGGGTCTCCACAAAGGAGCCCTCGAGCCATAAGACGTTGGGCATCTTGCCCACCATGGCACCTCCGCACTCTGCCTGGTTGCCGCGCACCACCTTCGGCTTGATGTTGAAAGTCTTGAGCCATAGGCCGAAATGGGGGCGGATGCGGAGGAAAGCCTCGCACACGATGATGAACGCCGAGATGTTGAGGACAAAATTCGGGGCCAGATCGTGGAAATCTAGGCCATAGTAGAACATGAGCCCCCGGACAAATGGATGGAGAGGGAAACCCAGTCCGCGGAGGAAATGGGGGAGGAACACCACCCTCTCATGGGGCCCAGGGGTGGGGATGAGCTGCCCCTCTTCGGGAAGCCGGTGCGCAATGTCGTTAGACAGGTATCCGGCCTTCCTTAGTTTTTTGATGTGCCCCTCCGTAACGGAGGAGGCCATCCACTTGCCTCCCGCTACGGACATAGCTGGAGAAGGTTGAGATGGGGAATGCGGACTTGGGCGCAGGAGCTCGAGTGCGCAAGAATGGATAGGTGAAGGAAGAAGAAGGGGTAGGTGAAAAGATGGATCCTTATCCCCTTATATGGGTGGATGCGACTACGCGTCCCCACTAGCCTGGTAAGACTCTCTTATCTCCCAAGCGCCTTAATCAATGGTGTGGTTGGGTTACCCACGCCCGTATTGATGAGAATCCCGGAATAAGGGGACACGATCTCTGCTTTAACAAGATGTGCCAAGGAAACCGCCTTGCATAACGCGCTGAGATGGGATAGTAAAACGGTTCGAATAAAAGCTTGGCCATGGTGTGATGTCACACTACGGAATACGTCAGCAGATTAGATTTCTGTAAATATTATTCTCTCTATGGCAATATGTGGAAACTTATTTTGCAGAGCCAGACACTATCTTTGTGTTCAAAATCTTCTATGAAGTACTTGAAGGATGAACCCGCCTTGCAATGCCGAAGGCAATATGCGCGTCGGACTCGTCGTCATTGAAGCCTAGTTCAGGGGCTACTGAGGGAGTCCTGGATTAGGGGGTGTTCGGATGGCCGGACTATACCTTCAGCCGGACTCCTAGACTATGAAGACACAAGATTGAAGACTTCGTCCCGTGTCCGGAAGGGACTTTCCTTGGCGTGGAAGGCAAGCTTGGCGATACGGATATGTAGATCTCCTACCATTGTAACCGACTCTATGTAACCCTAACCCTATCTGGTGCCTATATAAACCGGAGGGTTTTAGTCCGTAGGACAACGTACACATCAACAATCATACCATAGGCTAGCTTCTAGGTTTAGCCTCCTCGATCTCGTGGTAGATCTACTCTTGTACTACCCATATCATCAATATTAATCAAGCAGGACGTAGGGTTTTACCTCCATCGAGAGGGCCCGAACCTGGGTAAAACTTCGTGTCCCTTGTCTCATGTTACCATCCGGCCTAGACACACAGTTCGGGACCCCCTACCCGAGATCTGCCAATTTTGACACCGATAGGTAGTCCGTCCCATCGAAGGTAGGACACCCAGCAGAGACCTTGATCATACCTGCGGTCGACATAACTAAAACTCCAGGCGGTTAAACCAAAATCACACAGAACAAGGGAGTACCTTGCTCTGATACCAATTGAAAGTGCGTTATATCGACTAGAGGGGGGTGAATAGGCGATTTTTATGAAATTCTTCACTAAGGAATTTGCCGGTGAGGAAATTCCTTAGCGAAGAACTAATAGCAGCGGAATAAGTACTCAAAATTAAACATAACAGAATACAAGCATAGTCATCATGATGAAATGAAGACAGGCACAGAGTACAGGAAGCGTAATCACAGGATAACACAGGATGAAGACAAACAGACTGGAGAAATTGAACTAAGGAAATTGAGAAAGTCTTCAGTCAAAGCCTTCAAACACAGATATGAACAAACACACAGCACAATTATGAGGAAATGAAAGAGTTGAGGAAATAGAACCAGTAAGCTTGGTGAAGACAATGATTTGGTAGATTAGTTCCAACTGTTGTCTCAGTTGTACGTCTGGTTGGAGCGGCTGAGTATTTAAACTCGAGGACACACAGTCCCGGACACCCAGTCAAGGACACTTAGTCCAAGACACCCATTCCTCACCGTATTCTCCTTGAACTAAGGTCACACAGACCTCGTCCAATCACTCGTGGTAAGTCTTCAGGTGACTTCCAAACCTACACAAACTTGGTCACCCGGCGATCCACAATTCCTCTTGGATGCTCTAGACCATGACGCCTAACCGTCTGGAAGAAGCACAGTCTTCAAAGGTAACAAGCGTCGGATCCACTCAGGATCAATCTCTTCAGTGATGCTCAATCACTTGGGGTTTGTAGGTGTTTGGGTTTTGGGTTTTTGGTTTTTCCTCACTTGATGATTTTCGCTCAAAGTCCTCGGAGGATGGGTTGCTCTCAAATGACAAGTGTCAGTTTCTCTCGGAGCAGCCAACCAGCTAGTGGTTGTAGGGGCCGGCTATTTATAGCCTAGGGAGCAGCCCGACATGATAAGACATAAATGCCCTTCAATGATATGACCGTTCGGTGGATAGATATTTTGGGACAGCTGGCGCATAGCACAACAACGGTCGGAATTTTGAGTAGCAAAATCCTCAGGGCTATCATGTTCCTCACTGTGTAGGCAATCCGCACTGGCGAATTCCTAACTCCTCAGTCAGGACAAATTCCTTAGAGACCAGAAGAACTTCGTCTCTGTCACTGAAGAAATTGACTGAACTGTATGAGATTTCCAATGGCTTCACTCGAAGGGATTGGTAGGTGTACGATTTTGAGTTGAGCATCACATGGAAATTTTTCCTTAGTATTTCCTCGACCCCCTTTAACAGTACGGTGTTTCCTATGACTCAAGAAAGAGAAAAACAAAACTATGAAAACGAAAGTCTTCAAGCTTCATATTCCTCGCATGAATATCAAGTCTTCATGGACACACCAATTTCTTCACTTTCAAAGTCTTCATGAAAGTCTTCATAAATACCAAAAACTTTAGTAGAAGATGTTCATTTTTAGGGGTCGACTTTTCCAGTAAATATCAAACTCCTCATAGACTTATAGACCTGTGTACACTCACACACGCATTAGTCCCTTAACCTATCTTCAATACACCAAAATAACTAAGGGGCACTAGATGCACTTACAGAGGGCGACGGGGTCAAGCGGCGGGTGGTGGCATGACTTGGGCGACGACGACCAGGCGTTGCCCGATCTCGATCCCATTCGGGATGGGGGGAAGGATATCGTGGGGGTGGGGTGCGAGTGGTGGGGTAGTGGGCTAGGGTTTCGGGGGGGATTGGGGGTTATGGGGAAGGGGTTGGGCCAGGTGGGTCGTCTGGCCCAGTTGGCCACGGGGCATTTCCGTTCTCCTTTTTTTTGGTTCTCTTTCTTTTTATTTATTTTCCCTTTTGTTTTGTATTAAGTTCCAAATATCAAATGAATTTTGTTGAATACAAAAGTTGGCACATAAATATTGGTTCATATAATGGAGCTGCACACAAAGTTTCAAATCATTTTGAAAAGGATAAGTATTTGGTTATCTTGAAAATGTTAATTTAAATGTTGTTTGCTTCTGCTTAATTATCGTAGAGGCATATAAGCATTCCCAATAATGTTGGTTGATGATTTTTAATGAGTTAGTGAATATTTACAGCTGTTGGAACATTTTTAATTTACTGTTTTAATAAATTATAATTTGACTTGTTATTTGAATTTGAATTTAAACTTAGTTTGAAGCAATTAAGGTTTAGCAAATTTTAAAATATGATGACCTGGCACCATTAGTGTGTGGTTACTGTAGCTTAACTACCGGGGTGTTACATGAGACTTCACTACAATGTCGTCGACGTAGGCCTTAGTGTTTCTTCCGAGCTGCTGCCCCAAGGCGATGTGCATCAGTCGCTGGAAGGTCACTCCTGCGTTGCGCAGTCCGAATGGCATGCAAGTGTTGCAGTACACCCCGCATGGGGTCAGGAAAGCTGTTTTCTCCTCATCTTCCACCGCCATCTTGATCTGGTGGTAGCCTGAGAACGCATCCAGCAAACATAGCAGATCGCACTCGACGGTGGAGTCGACAATTTGGTCAATGCACGGCAGCAGGAACGGGTCTTGAGGGCAAGCCTTGTTGAGGTTGGTGAAGTAGACGCACATGCGCTCCTTCCCTCCTTTCTTCGACACGACGACCGGATTTGCCAGCCACTCTGGGTACCGGACTTCGCGAATGACACCTGCTGCCTCCAGCTTGCGGGTTTCCTAAACAATGAAGGACTGCTTCTCCGTGGATTGCCGCCTTGCCCTCTGCTTCACAGGGCGCACGTTGGGGCATACCCTCAAATGATGCTCAATCACTCTTCTCGGGACCCCAGCCAGCTGCTTGGGTTCCCAGGTGAATACTTCCTTGTTCGCCCGCAAGAAGTCCACCAACTCTTTTTCTTGATCTAGGGCGAGGTCAGCACCAATGGTAAAGGTGGTGCCAAAGGCCCCGTCCTTGTCGACTGGTATCTGCTTCGTCTTGGCTTGACCCTGAGTGAACAGTTGCTTCTTCTTGGTCGGCGCAGCCCCCTTGGTTCTTGACACTGCCTTGTCGGTCGGGCAAGCTGCCGCCGTGGCCCTAAAGGCGAGCTTAAGGGCCGTCACGGTTCCTTGGTGTCTCCGACCACGGTGAGGACGACCTTGCTTCCTGGCATCTTCATGAGGTTGTAGGCAGGACGAGTGGCTGCCATGAACAGGGCCAGCGCCGGGTACTCAAGGACAGCGTTGTACGGCAAGACGATGCGGGCGATTTCGAAGTCGATCAGCTCGATGCGATATTTGTCGCGTGTGCCGAAAGTTACGGGGAGACGGATCTGCCCCAGGGGGTTGGAGGAGCCGCCGCCGACCCCGGAAAAAGGCTTGCTGAGGCGGAGCCGCTCAAGTGGTATGTGAAGGAGGCTGAAAGCCTCCACGAAGAGCACGTTGAGGCCGGCACCGCCATCGATGAGGGTCTTGGTAACGGCTACGCCATAGATGGTGGGCGTGCAAAGCATCGGAAGCACGGCCGAGCCGACGGTGGTGACTAGGTGATCCCCGAAGTTGAAGATCAGGTCGGCCTTGGGCGCCGCCCAACCCGGGGGAGCCCCCTGCCGCGTGCAGAAGGCACTGATCTGGCGAAAAAACGGCTTCGCGTGACGATCCGAGGGCGGCGCCTGTGAGCCATCGAGGAGAGCCGCGACTGTCGGATGTGGGGTTCCAACAAACCCTTGAGGTTCGAACACTGGGGTGCGTGCGAAGTCTTTCCCTCCTACCGATCTACGCTCAAGCTCGCTAAGATCTTGCGGACGAACTCGACGAACTCACAACACAGAAAGACACAGGGTTTATACTGGTTCGAGCCACCGTTGTGGTGTAAACCCTAATCTAGTGTGGTGGTGGTGGTGGATTGCCTCTTGGGCTGACGATGAACAATACAAGGGAAGAATAGCCTCCTGAGGTTGAGGTGTTCTTGTGCGTATGAACTTGTGGTGTGTAGGTTCTCTCAATCTAAGATCGATCCTCCATGCACTGTGGTGGCTAGTCCTATTTATAGAGGCCCTGGTCCTCTTCCCAAATAATGAGCTGGAAGGGAGCCAACAATGGTGGGCTAATTTGAAGGGGGACAGCTAGTACGAGCCATCCTGACAAAAGTAGTCTTCGCCTGCACAAAGCTCTAGTGGTGACGCTGTCTTGGGCTCCACGATGACCTCCGTCTTGCAGTCCATGGCCTTGGTCTTGTTGCACTGAAATGGCAACCTTTGCCTGATGCCTCGGTACTCTGCGGCTGCGCCTCCCCCCTTTGCACCAAAGAGGAAACAAGGACGCTGCGCGCGCTGGAGCCCGCCTGGCGCCTTCCTGGTGTCGATCGTCATGGCTCACGTCATGAGAGCCTCGTGAGGTTTGCCTCGCCTTGATATCTCCGCCCCTCGCGAACCTGCCTGACGAGGCCGCTCGGGAGGAGGTCTTGCGTCGTCCGCCTCACGAGGCTTGGACCCTCGCGAGGGTCTTGGATGCTTTGTTGGTGAAGATGGGTCATACGGCCTGCTGGCTCCGCCACGCCGCAGGCCACAGGCAGGAAAGTCTGGGGACCCCCGTTCCCAGAACGCCAACAGTAGCCCCCGGGCCCAAGGTGCGCACGGGCGCCAGCCTTTTGTGAGGTCAAGCAGTTGACGAGGCAACGTGGGGAAGCGAAGACGCCCACGACCTATCAACCGCTACGTGTCAACCGAGGGCCCATGCTTTTGGGGCCCGCGGTGCTCCGAACTTGACCCTTGGCTTCGTTGCTCCTTCCTTGCCTCGCTCCAGATCCCCTTTCTTGCTCTTCGCCGCCGCTACCAACAGATCTGCTCTGGCCTTGCTCTGCATCTGCCGCCCATGGCGTCGCGCAAGGTCAAGACTTCCTCGGCCCCGCCTTGGTACGAGCCCACTCTTGAGGCGCCCACTGTCATGGAGAAGAGCCTTGCCTCCGTGTGCCTGTTGACGGTGGGAGAGAGCAACGAGTGGGGGAAGACAGAGCTCCGGCTTGCCTCCGACGAGACGGAGCCTGAGGGGAGCACCTTCCGCATGCGATGGCGACATCCAGGGGTGACCTATTCTTCTCATTTCATTCCTGCGACATACATCAGGCCTCGTGGAAGCGTTTAGACTTTTCATTTGTTATTGTGAGAACAATATGCTTGTAATATTTGCTTCGAGATTTCGCATTTCCTTCCTATTTGCTTTGTTCTGCGTTGGCAGAGTGATGACCCACAAGTATAGGGGATCTATCGTAGTCCTTTCGATAAGTAAGAGTGTCGAACCCAAGGAGGAGCAGAAGGAAATGATAAGCGGTTTCCAGCAAGGTATTCTCTGCAAGTACTGAAATAAGTAGTAACATATAGTTTTGTGATAGGATAATTTGTAACGAGCAACAAGTTAAAAAAGTAAATAAAGTGCAGAAAGGTGGCCCAATCCTTTTTGTAGCAAAGGATAAGCCTGGACAAACTCTTATATAGAGAAAAGCGCTCCCGAGGACACATGGGAATATCGTCAAGCTAGTTTTCATATGATTCGCGTTCTATACTTTGATAATTTGTTATGTGGGTGGACCGGTGCTTGGGTGCCGCCCTTACTTGGACAAGCATCCCAATTATGACTAACCTCTATTGCAAGCATCCGCAACTACAACAAAAGTATTAAGGTAAACCTAACCGTAGCATAAAACATATGGATCCAAATCGGCCGCTTACGAAGCAACACATAAACTGGGGTTTAAGCTTCTGTCACTCTATCAACCCATCATCTACTTATTACTTCCCAATGCCTTCCTCTAGGCCCAAATAATGGTGAAGTGTCATGTAGTCGACGTTCACATAACACCACTAGAGGAGAGACAACATACATCTCATCAAAATATTGAGCGAATACCAAATTCACATGACTACCAATAGCAAGACTTCTCCCATGTCCTCAGGAAGAAACGTAACTACTCACAAAGCATAAACATGTTCATAATCAGAGGGGTATTAATATAGGATCTGAACATATGATCTTCCACCAATTAAACCAACTAGCATCAACTACAAGGAGTAATTAACACTACTAGCAACCTACTAGCACCAATCCCGGACTTGGAGACAAGAATTGGATACAGGAGATGAACTAGGGTTTTGAGAGGAGATGGTGCTGATGAAGATGTTGATGGAGATTTCCCTCTCCCGATGAGAGGAGCGTTGGTGATGATGATGGCAATGATTTCCCCCTCCGGGAGGGAAGTTTCCCCGGCAGAACAGCTCCGCCAGAGCCTTAGATTGGTTCCGCCAAGGTTCCTCCTCGTGGCGGTGGAGTTTCGTCCGAGAAGATGGCTTATGATTTTTTTCCATCGAAAGACTCCATATAGCAGAAGATGGCCACTTGAGGGCCACCAGGGGGCCCACGAGGTAGGGGGCACGCCCAGGGGGGTAGGGCGCACCCCCCACCCTCGTGGGCAGGGTGTGGCCCCCCTGGTGAAGTTCTTGCTCTCAGTATTTTTTATATATTTGGAAAACGTCTTCTGTGAAGTTTCAGGACTTTTGGAGCTGTGCAGAATAGGTCTCTAATATTTTCTCCTTTTCCAGCCCAGAATCCCAGCTGCCGGCATTCTCCCTCTTTATGTAAACCTTGTAAAATAAGAGAGAATAGGCATAAGTATTGTGACATAATGTGTAATAACAGCCCATAATGCAATAAATATTGATATAAAAGCATGATGCAAAATGGACGTATCAACTCCCCCAAGCTTAGACCTCGCTTGTCCTCAAGCGAAAAGCTGAAATCAAAAAATATGTCCACATGTTTAGAGATAGAGGTGTCGATAAAAATAAAATACGGACATGAGGGCATCATGATCATTCTTAGAACAGCAACTTATATAATTCTTGCCATATGATTTCTTATGCTAGAGTAATAATTCAATCACAATCTCAAGTATGAATAGTAAACTTCACTGAAAACTAACAAACTATAATCTCAGTCATTGGAGCAATTGCAATTTATCATAACATAGGAAAGAGTCAATGTATAAGAGCTTTTCAGCAAGTCCACATACTCAACTATCATATAGTCTTTCACAATTGCTGACACTCACGCAATACTTATGGGTATGGAGTTTTAATCGGACACAGAGAAAGATAGGGGCTTATAATTTTGCCTCCCAACGTTTTACCTCAAGGGTAATGTCAACAGTAATAGTTCATGAAAACTCACATCCAATTAGCCATATATACCGGGATCTTTCCAACATACCGCGCTTTCCAAAGGATAAAATGTAAAAAGGAAGGGTGAGGATCACCATGACTCTTATGCAATGTAGGAGATAAAAGTAAAAGATAGGCCCTTCGCAGAGGGAAGCAGAGGTTGTCATGCGCTTTTATGGTTGGATGCACAAAATCTTAATGCGAAAGAACGTCACTTTATATTTCCATTTGTGATATGGACCTTTATTATGCAGTCTATCGCTTTTATTTCTTCCATATCACACGATCTTATAAAGCTTATTTTCTCCCACACTAATAAGTCATACATATTTAGAGAGCAATTTTTTTATTGCTTGCACCGATGACAACTTACTTAGAGGATCTTACTCAATCCATAGGTAGGTATGGTGGACTCTTATGGCAAAACTGGTTTAAGGGTATTTGGAAGCACAAGTAGTATCTCTACTTGGTGCAATGAATTTGGCTAGCATGAGGGAGAAAGGCAAGCTCAACATGTTGGTGGATCCAAGACAATATAATTTATCTCAGATGTAAGAAAACATAACCCATTACGTTGTCTTCCTTGTCCAAGGTCAACTCTTTAGCATGTCATATTTTAATGAGTGCTCACAATCATAAAAGATGTCCAAGATAGTGTATCTATATGTGAAGACTTCTCTTTCTTTATTACTTCCTATTAATTGCAACGATGACCAAAACTATGTTTGTTAACCCTCAACAACTTTTATTCATCATACTTTTTCTAGGTGAGCTCATTACTCTCCATAAGACTCACATGATCTCTTTGTTTCTTTTTATTTCTTTCTCTTTTCTTTCATTCCCATAGGATCATGGAAAAATAATCAAGCCCTTGACTCAACACTAATCTTTATTATATAGCTCACGGACTCGATTACATAGAAGGATAATAAAGCAAAACTCATGACTAGATCATACTAAGAACTTTTATTCTACTAGATCAAGATATTACCAAAAGGATCGAACTAAGAAAAACGTTAAAGATAAAAGTGATGGTGATACGATACCGGGGCACTCCCCCAAGCTTGGCAGTTGCCAAGGGGAGTGCCCATACCCATGTGATTATGTCTCCTTTGTTGATGAAGAAGGTGGTGGTTTTGTTGATGGAGTAGGCTTCTTTCTTAATTTGCGTTTGAGGACAGAATTTTGGTCCCTTAGGTCATCGATCTTCTGCTCCAGGATCAGTATCTTTTTGCAGAGTTCCTGCTTGTTTTCCTGCAAGAGGCAAAAAGGGATAAAATCAATCTTAGGTTTCTTTACTCTATCCGGGAGGCTTGACTTTTTTAACTCCACATGCATGTCCCCAGGTTGAGGTAGTGGGACTTCGTCTTCTTCTAAGCTCGTCTCCTCCTTTCCCTTAGGTTCATAGTCCTCTTCTTCTTCCGTAGTCCAACCATAATGCTCCAAATACCCATAGACTTTAGGGTTTGCAAGGTAATCAGCCACATAGCTCTCTCCTTCCGAATCCTGGGACGACATGTTGCTCAAATCTGCAGCAGGACAGCTCGAAACAAAGACAGGAGATATTTGGTGATACGGGAGTCAAAACCCCCAGGAGATTATATAATGAATTTTTACTGACCAAAATACATATTGTGTAAGAAAACGGAGTCCGGAGAGCACACGAGGTACCCACGAGGTAGGGGGCACGCCAGTAGGGTAGGGCGCGCCCTCCACCCTCGTGGAGCCCTCGTGTCCTTCCCGGAATGCTTCTTATTTTTCTATTTTTCTAAATATTCCAAAACGGAGAAATATTGCCTTAAAACTGTTTTGGAGTCGGTTTACTTATTGCTCCGGGGTTACGGTTTCAATAACATTGGTTTCAACATTTATGGGATTACCTGAGATATAATGTTTAATTATTTGACCGTTCACCACCTTCGGATTTGTGCCTTCGAAGTTGTTGATTTTTATGGTACCGGAATGATAGACCTCCTCGATAACGTAAGGTCCTTCCCATTTAGAGAGAAGTTTTCCTGCAAAAAATCTTAAACGAGAGTTGTATAGCAATACATAATCACCTACATTAAACTCACGCTTTTGTATCCTTTTATCATGCCATCTTTTAACTTTTACTTTAAACAGCTTGGCATTTTCGTAGGCTTGGGTTCTCCATTCATCAAGTGAGCTAATATCAAATAACCTCTTCTCACCAGCAAGTTTAAAATCATAATTTATTTCTTTAATAACCCAATAAGCCTTGTGTTCTAGTTCGAGAGGTAAGTGACATGCTTTTCCATAGACCATTTTATACGGAGACATACCCATAGGGTTTTTATATGCAGTTCTATAGGCCCACAATGCATCATCAAGTTTCTTAGCCCAATTCTTTCTAGACCTATTGACAGTCTTTTGCAAAATTAATTTGAGCTCTCTATTACTCAATTCTACTTGACCACTAGACTGAGGGTGATAAGGGATGCAATTCTATGATTGACATCATATTTAGCAGGCATTTTACGGAAAGCACCATGAATAAAGTGTGAACCACCATCAGTCAATAGAAGTGTTATGATCAACACTACTAGTTGGAATAGCTTCTACCCACTTAGTAACGTAATCAACAGCAACTAAAATATGTGTATATCCATTAAAGGAAGGAAAGGGTCCCATATAGTCAAAGCCCCAAACATCAAATGGTTCAATAACAAGTGAATAATTCATAGGAATTTCTTGACGTCTACTAATATTACCAATTCTTTGACATTCATAGGCATTTCTTGACGTCTACTAATATTACCAATTCTTTGACATTCATCACAAGATAAGACAAACTTACGGGCATCCTTGAAGATAGTAGGCCAATAAAAACCAGATTGCAATACCTTATGTGCAGTCCTATCTCCAGCATGGTGTCCTCCATAAGCTTCGGTGTGACACTTGCGTAGGATCTGTTCCTGTTGATGCTAAGGTACACAACGTCTAATAACACCATCTACTCCTTCTTTATAAAGATGTGGGTCATCCCAAAAGTAAAGCCTCAAATCATAGAAGAACTTTTTCTTTTGCTAGTATGTGAAACTAGGTGGTATAAACTTAGCAACAATGTAATTAGCATAATCAGCATACCATGGAGCAGTATGAGAAGAATTTATGACATTTAATTGCTCATCGGGAAAGCTATCATCAATAGGTAGTGGGTCATCAAACACATTTTCTAACCTAGACAAGTTGTCTGCAACGGGTTCTCAGCTCCCTTTCTATCAACAATATGTAAGTCAAATTCTTGTAGCAAGAGAACCCATCTAATAAGTCTAGGTTTAGCATCTTTCTTTTCCATAAGATATTTAATAGCAGCATGATCAGTGCGAATAGTTACTTTAGAATCAACAATATAAGGTCTGAACTTATCACAAGCAAATACAAATGCTAAGAATTCCTTTTTAGTAGTAGCATAATTTCTTTGAGCATTGTCTAGGGTTTTACTAGCATATTGAATAACATTTAGTTTATTATCAACTCTTTGCCCTAGAACAACACCTAAAGCATAATCACTAGCATCACACATAATTTCAAACGATAAATTCCAATCAGGTGGCTGAACAATAGGTGAAGAGATCAATGCTTTCTTAAGTATTTCAAATGCTTCTACGCAATCATCATCAAAGACAAATGGTATATCTTTTTGTAATAAATTAGTCAGAGGCCGAGAGATTTTTGAGAAGTCCGTAATGAACCTCCTATAAAAACCAGCAAGGCCAAGGAAACTTCTTATACCTTTGATGTCCTTGGGACATGGCATCTTTTCAATAGCATCAACCTTGGCTTTATCAACTTCAATACCTCTTTCAGAAACTTTATGCCCCAAGACAATACCTTCATTTACCATAAAGTGGCACTTTTCCCAATTCAAGACAAGATTAGTTTCTTCACATCTCTGCAAAACTCGATCAAGGTTTCTCAAGCAATCATCAAAAGAAGATCCATAGACGGAAAAGTCGTCCATGAAAACCTCATAAATCTTTTCACAAAAGTTAGAGAATATGGCCATCATGCATCTTTGAAAGGTAGCAGTTGCATTACATAAACCAAAAGGCATAGGTCTATAAGCAAAAGTACCAAAAGGGCATGTAAAAGTAGTCTTTGATTGATCTTTGGCTGACATAGGTATTTGAGAGAAACCAGAATAACCATCTAGAAAGCAAAAATGTGTATGTTTGGATAATCTTTCTAGCATTTGATCGATAAAAGGTAATGGGTAATGATCCTTTTTAGTAGCCTTATTTAATTTGCGGAAATCAATTACCATCTATAACTTGTAATAATTCTTTCAGGGATCAATTCATCTTTATCATTAGGAACAACAGTAATACCTCCCTTCTTAGGGACACAATGGAGAGGGCTTACCCACTGACTATCAGCAATGGGATAGATTATACCTGCCTCAAGGAGCTTTAGTATTTCCTTTCTTACCACTTCTTTCATTTTAGGATTCAGCCGGCGTTGATGATCACGAACTGGTTTAGCATCTTATTCCAAATTAATTTTATGTTGAAATAGAGTGGGACTAATGCCCTTAAGATCATCAAGAGTATACCCAATAGCAGCACGGTGCTTCTGTCGGCGTTCTGGGAACGGGGGTCCCCAGACTTGCCTGCCTGCGGCGTGGCTCAAAGGGGGGCCTAGCACGGCCCATCTTCATCAACATAGACCCAAGACCCTCGTGAGGGGCCAAGCCTTGCGGGGCGGACGACACGGAGCTTCCTCAGGCACGGCCTCACCAGGCTGGCTCGCGAGGAGGCGGAGAGATCAAGGCGGGGTACCTCACGAGGTGCCCGTGACGCAAGCCATGACGACCAAAGGCGCCAGGCGGGTGCCAACCCGCGCAGTGTCCTCCTTTCCTCTTTGGTGCAAAGGGGGCAAGCACAGCCGCAGAGTACCGAGGCATCAAGCAAAGTTTGCCATTTCGGTGCAACAAGACCAAGACTAGGAGGACTGCAAGATGGAGGTCATCATGGAGCCCAAGACGGCATCACCACCAGAGCTTTGTGCAGGCGAAGACTACTTTTGTCAGGATAGCTAGTACTATCTGTCCCCCTTCAAATTAGCCCGCCATTGTTGGCTCCCTTCTCGCTCGATATTTGGGAAGAGGACCAGGGCCTCTATAAATAGGACTAGCCACCCCCAGAGGAGAGGGAGATGAAGAATTAGGGCATCAAGAATCAAATCGAGAATCAGGGAGAGAGAGAGAGAAGGGTGACTGAACTCCTCCCAGCAGTTCATCGCCCCAGCCAAGAGCAGACCCTCGCGAGGTTGTTCTTCCTTGTATTGTTCATCATCATCAGCCCAAGAGGCAATCCACTACGCCACACACTGGAGTAGGGTATTACACCACAACGGTGGCCCGAACCAGTATAAACCCTGTGTCTCTCGTGTTGTTCTTTCCATAGCTTAGATCTTAGCGAGGCGGAGGGGTGCAGGTAGGTAGGAGGCGAAATCTCTGCGCGCACCCCAGTGTTCGAACCTCAAGGGTCTGCCGGAACCCGAAATCTGACATTTGGCGCGCCAGGTAGGGGTGCACCGGAATTCATCTTCCACCACCCCGTTCTCCTCCGACCATCGCGCCCATGTCTGACGCTCGTCGGGCCCGCGCCGAGCGCCGGGCCGCTCTCGCTTCCCGCGTCGCCCAGACGGCTCCTGTCGGCGGGCGTCCTTGCCGTTCCTCGTCACCTGCCGTCAACGCCGCCACCGGCCCGGCGGGGGACGAGCAGCAAGCATCGTCTCAGCATCCGTCCGTGCGGCAAGACGGCCGCACCGCTACTCCCTCGCTCACCCCAGTTGGTTCTTCGTCCCGCGCACTCCGCGCACCCATGGAGGCTCGAGATGCGCTCATCGCGGCAAACAAACTCCTGCGCTACCGTCCCATCGACGACGTCTACGAAGAATGGCTCGACCGCGTTGCCAAGCTCGTCCACGCCGCAGGGGGCTCTCCTGCGTCGTCCGTTCCGCTGCACCGCACCCCGCCCCGCGCGAGCGACGAAGCTCCGGCGGCGCCCCGGCCGCGTCCTCCTCAAGAAGGCACCATGGCTCCAAGGCGCGTGGCCCCTGGGCGGAACCCGCTCTGTCAGGTGCCAGCGCAGCAAGAGTAGAGCTGCCAGGAAGTCCCTCGCACGCAAGAAGCTGCCCGGTTGCTCCCTGCTCCAGCACGTCACGACCCTGCTCCTGCTCCCGCACGTCAAGACCCAGCTGCAGCGCGTGGGGACATGCAAGACCAAGCTCTCCGTCACCCAAGGCCTCCCGTGGCCACAGCAGGCTGCCGTGCCTTCACCACCGAGCTACGCAGCGTCGCATGGCCTGGCAAGTTCAAGCCAGACATGCCTCCTCATTACGACGGCACAGCTGACCCTGCAGAGTTCCTCCAGCTCTATGACCTGGGCATCAAAGCTGCCAACGGAGATGAGAAGGTCATGGCGAACTAGTTTCCCATGGCACTCAAGGACGGGGCCCGCACCTGGCTCCTGAACCTAGCTCCAGGCACGATCTCCTCCTGGGACGAGATGCGCACCCGCTTCATCGCCAACTTCCAAGGTACTCGCGACCGGCCACCCGCCCTGAGCGATATGCGCCGCATCAAGCAACAACCCGGGGAGACTGAGGGAGTCCTGGATTAGGGGGTGTTCAGGTAGCCGGACTATACCTTCAGCCGGACTCCAGGACTATGAAGATACAAGATTCAAGACTTCGTCCCGTGTCCGGATGGGACTTTCCTTGGCATGGAGGGCAAGTTTGGCAATGCGGATATTCAAGATCTCCTACCATTGTAACCGACTCTATGTAACCCTAACCCTATCCAGTGTCTATATAAACAGGAGGGTTGTAATCCGTAGGCAATCAACTCCATATACAACAATCATACCGTAGGCTAGCTTCTAGGGTTTAGCCTCCTTGATCTCGTGGTAGATCTACTCTTGTACTACCCATATCATCAATATTAATCAAGCAGGACGTAGGGTTTTACCTCCATCAAGAGGGCCCGAACCTGGGTAAAACATCGTGTTCCCTGCCTCCTGTTACCATCCGGCCTAGACGCACAGTTCGGGACCCCCTACCCGAGATCTACCGGTTTTGACACCGGCATTGGTGCTTTCATTGAGAGTTCCTCTGTGCCGTCACAATCAGGAAGGATGCCTCCTCCCGTCTTTAAAGATGGCGCCGTTGCTACGGGAGCCTTGGCTGTCGGCCAAACCCTCCGGCTAGGTGGTTTCCTCATGACCGCCTGTTCGGCTGTTGCGCCGACGGTGACCTCTCAGGTCATCAAAAGCAACCTACATGTCAGCTCGGAGCTCGTCGAGCAGCTAGATCCAATGGAGCTCTCTTCCGTAAACGAGCTCTTGGATCGCATCACCGCCCTGGGGGTCGCTAAGGATTACGACCAGGTTGGGCTTAAACCTGATCTAAGAGAAATTAACTCTCCCCAAGTCACCCACCACATTGCCGTGGTAGAGACGCTGTGCGGCGACCCTTCATCTATTTTAAGGACTAGCTACGTCCGAATTCCCAACCCCTCCAAGCCAGATACCCGTGGAGGGGGAGATATAACTCAAGACCTGAGCTTAGGATCAGGCAACGGGCCAGATTCACTGGACAACATCCAAGAATCCGAACTTCAGAGTTCGGAAACTCTTCGGCCTCCGAATCTTGGATTGGGTGAGGTTTCAGATTCAACGACACCCGCCCACCCAATCATAAGCGATCTCTCCCAAATCAGGCAGAGGCCCGAGGAAAGAGTACATCATTACAGGGCCAGATTCCTCCTGGTTATGAACAGGATAAAGGATTGCCGCGAGGAAGACGCAATCTCAATTTTTTGCGGTAATTGCACGGACAAGGGAATCCTTAACTCCGTAAGTCGTCGTGATATCACACGCTTCGCTAACTTGGCGTCCATAGTACAAAAATATTGTGCAATGGAAAGCGCCTGGAAAACCGAAATAAATTTTTGGGATAATCCGGCCTTGAATAGTAATCCCGTCCGAACTAAGAGGGTGCATCATCACAGGACACCCGGGATAAACACCAAAAAGCCAAAACCCTCTACAGGGCATGAAACCATACTGGAAAGATGGCTTGATGGACCCTGTAGAATTCACAGTACAGAGGACGCCACACCAACTCACAGCCTTAGAGCATGTTGGATACTCCGGCAGGTGGCCAAAATCGGCGAGGACTCCAGAGGCCGCAGAAAGCCAGCCCAAGGACACCAGTATCGTTCTCACAGTCTTCGAGACTTTCGCATCAAACAATGTGCGAAAAAGAACACTCCACAGCCTCGCCGAAGTCTATCAAGTTGCAACAATAAATCCATGGAGCGACACTGCCATTACCTTCAACGCAAGTGATGAACCTAGATTCCGAACAGCCCAAGCACCAGCCGCATTGGTCCTCAGTCCCATAGTGGACGGCTTTCGCCTCACCAAGGTGCTCATGGATGGAGGCAGCGGACTGAACCTCATTCATGAGGAAACCCTTCAAAAAATGGAAATAGACTGGAACCACGTTGAGCAAAGCAACACAACCTTTAGAGGAATAATCCCCAGTCGGGAAGCGCGCTGCACAGGAAAAATCACACTAGATGTGGTGTTCGGCATGCCGGATAATTACAGGTCCGAAGAAGTCACGTTTCCGGTGGCCCCGTTTAAGAGCGGATATCACGCTTTACTAGGGCGGGAAGCATTCACAATCTTCCAAGCAATACCCCATTACGGGTATATGAAGCTTAAGATGCCCGGGCAGAATGGAATTATCACCCTAGCTAGTGATCCGGACATAGCACTCCGCGCCGAAGACAAGACGGCCGCATTAGCCCTTGAGGCGCTATCCGAAGCCTTAGCGGCCGAGGAACTGACTGCGCTGCGCTCCATGTTTAACAGGGATGATGTGATACTCGATAAGAGATCCAAATCCACATCCTTCAAGCCAGCCGACGAAATAGTCAAATTCCAGGTCCATCCAACGGACCCCAATAAAACAGCTTCAATCGGGGCACGACTGAACCCTGATGCAGACGCCGCACTGCGAGAGTTCCTACGAGAGAACTGGGACATCTTCGCCTGGCACCCTTCAGACATGCCAGGGATCCCACGCAGGCTGGACGAACACAGCTTAAATATCCAAAAAGGATTTAAACCTGTCACTTCGGCGTTTTTCCGAACCCAAGAGACAGGCTATGGGAGAGGAGCTAGCCAAGCTATTGGAGGCCGGATTCATCAGAGACATAAAACATCCGGAGTGGCTAGCAAACCTGGTGATGGTACCAAAGAAGGACAAATCCTGGCGCCTGTGTGTCGATTTTAAAGACCTTAACAAGGCTTGCCCAAAGGATCCCTTCCCCCTCCCCCGCATCGATCAAATTATCGATGCCACCGCAGGACAGGATTTGTTGTGTTTCCTCGACGCATACTCCGGTTACCATCAAATCAAAATGGCAGAATCAGACCAAGCTGCAACAGCATTCATCACACCATACGGCCCATTCTACTTCAACACAATGCCCTTCGGGCTGAAAAACGCCGGCGCAACATATCAGCGCATGATCCAGACATGTCTGGCAAACCAGATCGGCAAAACAGTGGAGGCGTACGTGGATGATGTGGTCATCAAATCAAGACATGTCGAATCCCTAGTAAACGATTTGAGGCTTACATTCGATAACCTCCGACAATATGACATCAAGCTCAACCCAGAAAAATGCGTCTTCGGCGTTCCAGCCGGAAAGCTCTTGGGCTTCATTGTATCCGGTAGAGGAATTGAAGCAAACCCAGCCAAGATCCGAGCTTTGTCACAATTGGATGTCCCAAAGGACCTTAAACAAATACAAAAATTAACCGGGTGCATGGCGGCTTTAAGCCGCTTCATCTCCCGTTTGGGAGAAAAGGCACTACCCCTTTATCGCCTCCTTCGGCGCACCGAACACTTCGAGTGGACGGATGCCGCCACGGCCGGACTTGATGAAATAAAAGCCATATTGGCAACAAACCCAGTCCTGGCCGCGCCAATCACCGGCGAACCAATGTTATTGTACATTGCAGCAACACACCAAGTTGTCAGCGCAGTGCTCGTTGTCGAGCGGGAAACGGACGGACACAAATTCCCCCTTCAAAGGCCAGTCTACTATGTGTCCACTGTCCTCGCTCCATGCAAATCACGGTACCCGCATTATCAAAAGATTGCATACGCGGTATTCATGGCATCCCAGAAGCTACGACACTACTTTCAAGAGTGTTCCATAACAGTAGCCTCGGAAGTGCCACTAAACGATATTATCAACAACCGCGATGCAACGGGCCGGATTGCAAAATGGGCCATCGAGCTTCTCCCGTTCGATATAACCTATAAGCCACGGCGAGCTATTAAATCGCAAGTTTTGGCCGACTTCGTCGCAGAATGGACGGAGGCCGAGCTCCCTAAAGAGTACGGCACATATTCAAATTGGATTATGCATTTCGACGGCTCCAAAATGTTGGCCGGACTGGGGGCCGGTGTCGTCCTGACGTCCCCCACAGGAGATACAGTCCAATATGTGCTCCAAATCATGTACACGAATTCCAACAATGCAGACGAATATGAGGCCCTCCTACATGGCCTTCAGATAGCAGTATCCATGGGTATCCAGTGCCCGCGGGGATTCAAACCTCACAATATCCCAAATAAATGGAGACTTCAACGCCAAGGACCCAAAAATGGCAGCTTACCACGGCGCCGTCCTAAAAATGTCAGCTCGGTTCGAAGGGCTGGAGTTTACCATATAGCCCGAGAAAACAATCAAGCGGCGGACGTCCTAGCACGCATCGGAGCAAAACGCGATGCAGCCCCCCCAACATCTTTTTGGAAAGATTGTTCAAGCCATCCATAGTATGGGAGGGGGAACCCGCAAATAACAGCCCGAACCCAGCCGCACCACCCGACGCCGAACAATCTGACACAATTGGAGGCTCTGCCAACGAAATTACACCTTCAGCCCATGTAATAATGGCGGTTATCGCCCTGTGGACAGAACCATTCCTAGCCTACCTTACTAGGCAAGAACTCCCGGAGGACCAAAATGAGGCCCGCTGCATAGTGCGGCGATCTAAGGCCTACAGAGTCCATGAGGGAGAACTTTATAAGAAAAGCACTACCGAAGTCCTTCAAAAATGCATCTCCGAAGAGGAAGGGCGGAACCTCCTGGCTGAAATTCATGCCAGACTCGGTGGTCACCACGTCGCTGCTCGGTCCCTCGTTAGCAAGGCTTTCCATACAGGCTTGTACTGGACGATGGCCCGAGCAGACGCTCAAGACCTAGTCCAACGATGCGCTGGTTGCCAACTTTTTGCCAACCAAAGCCATATGCCACCTACCGCACTCCAAACTATAGCCATCACCTGGCCTTTTGCGGTCTGGGGGCTTGACATGGTCAGACCCCTTAAAGGTGGAACCCATAGGAAAAAATACTTACTGGTCATGGTGGATAAGTTCACCAAATGGATAGAAGCCAAGCCTGTTAAAACGGCCGAATCCGGACCTGTGATAGACTTCATATCCGGGGTTGTACACCGTTATGGCGTCCCCCACAGCATCATAACCGACAACGGTACAAATTTTACCGCCGACGAGGTAAAACTCTGGTGCAAAAACATGGGCATCAAGCTCGATTATGCTTCCGTCTATCACCCACAAACCAACGGCCAAGTCAAACGTGCAAATGGTCTTATCATGAGTGGCATCAAACCCAGACTGGTGCGGTCCCTCAAGGAATCTAACACGCACTGGGTAGAGGAGCTCGACTCCATGCTATGGGGGCTGCGGACCACGCCAAATCGCACCACCGGGTACACACCATTTTTTATGGTGTACGGCGCAGAAGCAGTTCTGCCCTGCGACATAATTCATGACTCACCTAGAGTGCACATGTATGAAGAAAGAGAAGCCGAGCTCGATCGGCAGGACAACTTGGACGCCTTGGAGGAGGAGCGCGATGTGGCAAAAGCCCGTTCCGCATTTTATCAACAGCAGGCCCGAAGATATCAAAGCAGAGAAGTACGGGCCAAAAATTACAATGTTGGCGAACTAGTTCTACGCCTGCCGGATAAGAAAAGGACAAACTCAAGCCCAAGTGGGAAGGTCCATTCATAATCGATCAAGTCCTGACTGGTGGGGCGTACCGCCTGCGAGATGCGTCGAACAACCGACTCGAACCGAACCCGTGGAATGCCACCCATCTCCGAAGATTCTATGCCTAGCGCCGGACTCTGTGTTCGTCTCCTTCCTCTGTCCATCCCTTTTTGTATTTTTCTGTCTTACATTTCTCTCCTTCCCATTTTTTTCTTTCAGAGCCCTTAAAGGCTCATCTAGTGACGCGCCACTCGCGCTCATTAAACCTGGGGGCTTCTTTAACAGAAGCTTATTTACACGGGCTTCACGCCCAACACATGCGTCAAACTTCCGCATGTACCTTTTTTCTTCACCATTATATGCATCTATATGACTTAAGTTTTGGCCAAGCTGGGTTGCCTGGCTCCTGTGCTTACCCTTACGTTCCCGATTGTTCGGCTAGGCGGTAAAGGGAGCACCTCTGTGATTGTTGCTGCCGGGTCAGCCGGATGTGTACCTCAGACTGGGTGAAGCCGAAAGCTAGCGTTCTTAAGGGAATATTCGGTCGGTGAAATAAAAGATGATCTTTTTACTCATTTTATGCGCCCCTAGATGCCTTTTTTTTCTGCATCTCTTCACGCAGTCCGGACATGCACCTTAGGGCATGCCTCCCAGCAAAAGGAACCCTTAACGGAACTATTCTCTCTGGAAGATGTTTCTTACTAACCATGTAATATAACATAACTAGTTGGGCACTTGTCTGATAAAGCACTGATGACCCCTACGCCTGGTCTCCACGCATACCCCGGTTCTTATATAACCGCTAGGGTATTCGGACACACTCCGGACCGTCAGATCCCGAGGTTGAAGCGAAAAGGTCGGCAATGACAAACGATCTACAATCCGGCTAGAAGGCATTACACATGTCAATTCAAAATTACACAGTCATTCTGACTGATTGTATTCCTCTTCTATACCATCTAACAGGCTGTCTAATTTACAGTCCTGCTGGGAATACTTCGCGGCCAACTCTACTTTGCCGTATACTAAGCTTACAGGGATCTCCTTCCCGTCAGGCCCCACTGGTCCGACCTCGGCCATGTGGTTTGGGTCAGACTTCGTAAAACGGGTATTCACCATGGCCCAGGCCTCCCTAGCGCCTTGTCGGTAGGCCGATATCTTCCACAACCGGAAGCGCCGCCGAGCTCCCTTCAGCTTCTCCGCAAGCTCTCCAAGGTCCTCGGGCACGGAGTGGGCAGGCCATAAGGCTTGGGCAATATCCCGCATCGCCTGCCAAATTCGCTCGTGCAGTTGTAAGAGTTCGGGAAGAAGGTCACCCGTAGAACCGGGCATCTCCTTTGCAGGACGACCTGTGAGCATACCTACAGACATTACTCTGTTAGTCGACTTCCTCGCCGAACTCTTTTTTCAAAGTTCGTTCAAGCACTTACTAAAAATGCCGCGTCGAAGCCGCTGATTCTCCTTCGTGGAGTCCGACAGCTGGCCACGAACATCTTTAAGTTCGACGTCCAGCTTGGTGTTGGCATCCTGAAGATCATTCTTCTCTCACCTCACCTTTGTCAACGTACTCTCACCGGCCTTTAGCCGGCGTAAGAGTTGTTGCTTGTCCGGATCGAGTCCGGCGCCATCTGCAACATGATTTGTCAGATTTGCACCCACACCGCACAATACTAATCTTTCAAAGTGTATCTTACCTGAGGGGGTCTCTTTGGGCTCCCCTGCTGCGGCTAGTGCGGCCTCTAGTTGGGCCTTGCACTTTTCCAGCTCCTGGGACAGTACGGTATTCTTCTCTATAAGAAGCTGCATATTAAATGATCCTTAAATCAGTTGCTCTAACTGCTTCAAGTCTCGGGGGCTACTGGCATATATATATATTTAACCAAAATTTTCTTACCCATATGTCTTTTACATACTGCTCCGTGGCTCTGGCTAAACTATTTTGAGCGGCACGGAGGTATGCATCTCCCGAATTAAAGGCTTCTAAAGCCTCTTGGGAGAAACAAGCATCGCGTAGAATTGTCCAGCGACGCCTGTGGTTCATGGCACTCTCCACTTCAGAATTTGTGGCAGACAGCCTGTCCGCATCCTATGTCGGAGGAGTGTCCGGTGCGCGCCTTGTGCTCGCCTCCGCTTCCTGGCCAGACATTGGAGCCTGGCTGGTGGAGGCGCGATTGGCAACCTCTCCAGATTTAGTCCGGCGAGGTCTCTTCGTTCTGAAGATAGCACGAACGTTAATATGCCCTGACAGAATAACTCTAGGGAAACAGAGGGTGCACTATACATTTGCGCCGGCATCTCAGTCCGGACTTCATTCCTTTTTGCCCCATGGGGCCCTGCGGCCCCTCGTTGGCTAGCCGCCACAGGTTCGGCCTCCTGCCTCGGAAATCTCCCCTGCAAAACATGGCTGTCGTCAGAAACACCGGGCTACGTGAGGGTGGAATCTCTTTCAAGGGAATAAGACCCCGGTTTTGTCACCTGGGAGGCCGGGATTAACCCTGGGTAATCCGCCGTAATGGCTACCAAGGTATTGTCCTTGTTTAGCTGATGGAACACCCGTCGATAAGATCCACCGATATGTCTGTATCCTCTTCGGAGTCCGGATTGAGGGACAGTTCTGGGTCCTCGGGCTGTGGAGGGCGGCTGCTTATATCCTTTACCTCCTGTCGCAGTTCCTGCATTAAAGTCATTAGACTACCTATCTAACCGTGGGAGTATAAAACAAAAGGGCAAGCGCAATTGTTCACTTACCCAACTTGGAGGATCGTACATACTGAATCCGGCCCGCGGGTTGACGCGGAGGAATTCCTCCTTTTCTCCCTTGTACAAAGAGGATAAGATCTTTACTAAGGCGGCGGTTGAGGCCGGCCCCTTACGACCGTAACGTGTGGCGTCATCCTCCCCGTTGAAATCCCACATGGGGTGGCCTCTATATTGAAGCGGCTGCACCCCCCGCATAATGCATGCGGCCATGACTCCAATCATGGTTAGTCTGGAATGAGCCAACAGTCTTATCCGGCCCATCAGGTAAAGGACGTCTCTGTCGCTTTCTCTCTGAGAGCTCCGCGGACGCCAGCTCAAGCGTTTCTTCAATGGAGCACTGTTGAACTCAGGGAGACCAACCCGGATAGGATCCGGTAGTGGGACGTCATCTATATAAAACCATTTCAAAGGCCAGTCCTCGGACGCCTTCTTTGGGGTTCCGGATAGGTATCCGGTCCCGGCGATGCGCCATACTTCGGCTCCACCCACTTGGTATATAGACCCCTCTTGAGAACGGGGCACCAGGCAGAATAACCTCTTCCACAGCGCGAAATGAGCCTCAACGCCTAAAAATAGCTCGCAAAGGGCGACGAAACCCGCAATATGCAATACGGAGGCGGGCGTGAGATTGTGCAGCTGGAGGCCGTAGAACTCCAGAAGCCCACGGAGAAATGGATGAATTGGCAATCCCAGTCCCCTTATTAGATAGGGGACGAGGCACACCCGCTCTCCTTTAGAAGGATTGGGGGTGCTCTCCTCTTGTTTTCCGCCATTGTAGGTGGCGAGACCGGCTCGGACCGGGACCATGTATGCCTGAGGGAGAAATCCCTTGGCCTGAAGCGACACTAACTCGCTATGCAGGATGGTGCAACTCTCCCAGTCCCCGGGTTTGGGACCGGAGGGGCGAGGGGAGGAGCTGCGACGGCTGGTCATTTTGGAATGGACCTTTGCTGGAAGCGCTCTGATGATAACTCGCGGAAAGGAGAAGATGTGGTTTGGACCTAAATCCCCATCCCGTTAAATAGGCGGCTCGTTTATACGGCTAGGGGTGTGGATGTAAAAACGCCCCGGCTTTTCACATTCGTTTGACACGTGGAAGACGACCATTATTGGGCGTGGAAGCCGAGGAGCACTACATTACAAAAATCGGACATTATTCCTGCAGGTACACAAGATTTGGAGAAGAACCCGCCTTGCAATGCCGAACAATCTGCGCGCCGGACTCATCGTCATTGAAGCCTGGTTCGGGGGCTACTGAGGGACTCCTGGATTAGGGGGTGTTCGGGTAGCTGGACTATACCTTCAGCCGGACTCCAGGACTATGAAGATACAAGATTGAAGACTTCGTCCCATGTCTGGATGGGACTTTCCTTGGCGTGGAGGGCAAGTTTGGCGATGCGGATATTCAAGATCTCCTACCATTGTAACCGACTCTATGTAACCCTAACCCTATCCGGTGTCTATATAACTAGAGGGTTGTAGTCCGTAGGCAATCAACTCCATATACAACAATCATACTGTAGTCTAGCTTCTAGGGTTTAGCCTCCTTGATCTCGTGGTAGATCTACTCTTGTACTACCCATATCATCAATATTAATCAAGCAGGACGTAGGGTTTTACCTCCATCAAGAGGGCCCAAACCTGGGTAAAACATCGTGTTCCCTGCCTCCTGTTACCATCCGGCCTAGACGCACAGTTCGGGACCCCCTACCCGAGATCTGCCGGTTTTGACACCGACAGAGACCCTGTAGAAGTACATCCAGCGCTTCAACAATGCATGCCTCAAGATTCCCAAGGTGACTGAGGAGGCCATCATCTCAGCCTTCTCCGACGGCGTGCGCGATGTCAAGATGAAGGAGGAGCTGGCGATGCATGAAGACCTGTGCACTTCCATGGAGCTGTTCAACTTGGCAACCAAGTGCGCCAGGGCTGAGGAAGGGCGTCTCTCCCTCCTCGAGCTGCCTGCCGCAGACCCAGAAGAGAAGAAGCCCAAGGCCAAGGATGTGTAGCGCAAGGGGGCTGCCGTGCTCGCGGCAGAGCCAGACACCAAGCGGGGCAGAGATCAGCCCGAACCTTCCAAGGGCAGCCGGTACTGTGTGTACCACGACCTCCACACCCACAACACCAACGAATGTCAAGAGCTCCGAGCCGTACGGGAAGGAAGGATCGGCCGTCGCCCCGACCGCAGTGACCGGGGCTACGGTCGAGGAGGAGGAAGGAACGTAGGACGCTGGGAAGACCGTGGCCCGCGCCAAGGGTGGCGCGATCAACCTCGCGAGGATCGCTGGCAAGACCCGCCTCGCGAGGGAGACTGGAGGGATCAGCCTCACGAGGATCACCCACAAGGCAACGCAGGCCTCTCTCCGCTGCTGCCACTGCCAAGGAGAAACGAGGACCGCCACCAAGACGAGGGGGCTGGGGGCTTCCAGGAGCCGCGCGCGATCGCCTACATCCTGGGCGGGGCTCAGGCCCCAGCCTCTCAACGCATCTTAAAGAAGTTCGCCCACGAAGTGAATGCAGTCCTCCCCAGGCTTGAAGCCACGCGCCCTCTCAGGTGATCGGCGTGCGCCATCACGTTCAGCTCAGCAGATCAGCTCAAGTGTGCGGCTATAGCCGGAGTCGTCGCAATGCTTTGTTCCCCAATCATCAGCAACGTGGTGGTCACCAGGACCCTCATCGATGGCGGGGCAGGGCTCAACGTCCTGTCCGTGGAAACATTCAACAATCTCCAAGTGCCCTACAACCAGCTTCAGCCAACCAAGCCTTTCTCCGGAGTCACCGACGGCTCCACGGTCCCGATTGGGCAGGTCCGCCTCCCTGTCACCTTCGGGGCATGCGACAACTACCGCACCGAGCTCATCGACTTCGACGTCGCTCACATTCTCCTGCCGTACAACGCCATCCTTGGGTACCCAGCGCTGGCCAAGTTCATGGCCGTAACTCACCACGGCTACAACGTCCTCAAGATGCCAGGAAGTGGCGGAGTCATCATGGTGCCCTGTGAAGAGAAGGACGCGGTGTGTTCCCTGGAACGAGCCTTTCAGGCTGCGTCACTGGAAGACCCGGATCGCGGAAGCAGAAGGCTTCCCGAGACCGCCCCCAAGAAGAAGAAGACATTGTCCGGCCCGGCCCCTCAGGAGGCAGGCCCCTCTGGGCCCGTGCCTACCCAGGGGGAACCTCCTTCCATCGCATAGGAAAGCGCGCTCGGCGCCCTCCTCAGGCAGGGCTCGGGGGCTCTCCCCTGGAGGGCCACCGACCTGGCTAGGGTCACGAGGGAGGCGCTTGGGCACCACATGGAGGCGTGTTTCGAAGCACGTTTCTCTCAAGAAGGAGTAAGGCAAGGAGAGCCAAACCCTCAGGAGTTCATCAGCAAGGCCATTCAGGAGCTAGAGGAGTCAAGGGTCATGAAAGGCGGCCGCCGTCTACCAGCGGTGGCTCCCAATCCAGGCGAGGATGGTGGGCTGCGCGTCTGCATCGACATACCAGGGCTCAACCGAGTTGCCTCTCTGGAGCGCCTCTGACCCTCGCGAGTGGGGCGCTGCGGAGGTCCACCCCACAGCTATGTTCGCATGCCTTACGGTTTGCCGAACGCGGCTGCCACGTACCAGCGCCTCATGAGGGGCATCATGGAGGCACAAGAGGCCAGGCGTTCCGCAGCCCTAGCGGAGATGGAGATGGTCCGCGGGGAGCCGCCAGCACCTCCGGAGCCTCCCGAGGCCCCCGGGCCTGGGGGGCTCGTGAGGATCGGCTTCCGCAACCCACCGAGTCTGCTACACCAACACCCCTTCGTCCTCAACGTCATCAGGTGACATCTTTCAAGTTTTCACTTCCAGCTGGGAGCGCCCCCCAGGGCTGCAGTATTCCCAGGCCACGTGGGTCCGTCCCTGCGGCATGTATCCCTTTTATTTCATGTTGTTAGCTTACCTTGTTGGGGGCGCCCCTCGGGCTGCATGATCCCCAAGTCGCTCGGGCCTGACCCAGTGATGTCCGCCTTCCCAGCATCTATTTGGATGAATCCACTCCTTCACGGCTAATGTGTTTGACCCAGCTGCCCGCTCAACTGACGCCAACTGACGAAATTGCTCTCAAACGGCACGACGCTTGCGCATGGGTCCATCCCTGCAACGCTGACAAACCTGAATGGCTGAGCTCTGGCCGCGGCAGCCCCGCATGGCGCCACCTCGTCAAGCCTTCAGTGCCTCGTTACCCCTCAGAAGCAACCAACGGCTGACTGTCAATTGTCGTGGCAACCCCTCGTTCTTTCTCTGATGGGTCTACAGGATCTCTTAAAGGAGCTGAATTAGGTGAGGCCCTTGCGGTGTCTCCTTCACTCTCATCCACGCGAACCGCTTGCACGTTAAAGGGGGGTGCCTGAGCATCGCGACTCAGGGCTCCTACTGGCTCTCCAGCCCTCACCCTCTGGCCTTGTCCATGGCATCGCGACCTGGCATACCAGCGACGGCTGAGACTCGCTCAAGGGCCAGGACCCGAGGACGTAGACCAGAAAGGGGAGCAAAGGCGAGAGGGGAGGGACACGCGAGGACCTCGCCGAGCAACCTCGCGCCTGCCGATGCACGGACCCGGCGACACACCAGAGAGCGGCCCCTGATTCTCGAGATAAGTCACCACCCGGAAGCGCCAGCTACCGTGGCACCACCCCCGCACCTAATGCAATTCCGTGTTAGCGACGCCGCTCTCCTTTCTCACCGAACGACAGCTGCTTGAGCGCCAAAGGGGACCTCCTGAGCATCGCGACTCAGGTGCTCTTACCGGACTCTGGGTCGCTCACCTCCTGGCCTTGACCATGGCATCGCGACCTTGCATACCAGCGACGGCTGAAGCTGCCATGGGACTGGGACCTGTCGGCGCAGAGCACCAAGCCCTCGTGAGGTTCGAAAGGGAGAACTGAGCTAAGACAGAATAAGCAACTCGCACAATTCTACGACAAGGGTTATATTAACAAAATAGGATCACAGGCACCTTACAAGCCCCCACAGGACGCGTCTTTGATTCCTCGCAGGGAACAGATCCTAAAGGGACACTAACTACGCGCGCCCCTGTAGAAGATGCCATCATCAACAGTGGGCCATCAAGCACCGGCACCAACCCCATCCAGATCAGAGTCGGCGGCGGCCTGACGAGCCCGCCCTGCTCCAGGAGCGGCGCCGGCTCGGGGGCTCGTAGCTGTCGTCGCTCGTCTCCGGAGTCGCGAAGAGCTCGCTGGAGTCGCTGGCCGACGCCTCCACCGCCTGAGGAGCCGCCAAGGGAGCGGTCGGCAGGCCCAGTCCTCGCCGCAGCAGGGTCCCAGCCACCTCTCCCGGGGCAGCACTCCAGCCGGCGCCCGTTCGCATCGAAGACCTTGAAGAACATCACCGAAGCACCGTCGTACTCCAAGTGGATCGCGAAGGCGCCTCTTGTCCTGCAAACCCGAGCGATTTCGCTCTAGCCTCGAGTCATGAAGACCTCGCCCGGGGCAACGACCGCGACCTGTGCCTCGGTCGCGAGGGTGCTGCTGCCGGCGTGCTGCAGCCAAAGCTCCAGGGGCTCTCCCTGTAGGATGATGGAGGCGAAGAAGGAAGGAAGGCGAATCCAAGACTAAGGAGGCATGGCAGCGTGGAACACGAACTCTCGGGAGGAGCCCTCGGTGTGGACCCCAGGGGGACCACCCACACCTTCGTGACCCGTCGGCACCGACGGCGGTGCCGCCCGTGGCGATCAGCATCAGCTCCTTCAGGGCCCTCGTTGTGGGCGTACAAGGGAAGCGGGAACCCCGGCGGTGCCCGCTCGCACCAGGGCCTCGACACCACCTGATGAGCCCCCTTGTCCGGGCCATGGAGGACGAGCCGTTTCTTCGGCGGGAGCGGGACTGGTTCCTCTCGGGGAGCCTTTTCCTTCTCTACCGTCGAGAACCGGCGGATCAGGGCCATCGCAGCAAGACGGAGCAAGGATCGGGGAGAAGGAGAAGCAAGAAGGGATGGACTGTAAGGGCGCGCACCGCTCCGTACTTATAGCCGGCGAAGGCCAACCGCCAACCTCCACGATCGCAGGTAATCATGACCCGCTTTGCGTGCAGGGACTTTTCCAATCAGTGCAGTTGCCGAGGCGCCATGGGGAAGTGGAGACGCCCACGTCCAATCAACCGCCACATGGCGCCCAAGGCCACAGGCTGTTAGGGCCCGCGGCGCTTCGCCCTTGCCCTTCCGCCTCCCTGCACGGCCAAGTCCGGGCGCGCCTTGGCCCCAGGGGCTACTGTCGGCATTCTGGGAACGGGGATCCCCAGACTTGCCTGCCTGCGGCCTGCGGCGTGGCTCAAAGGGGGGCCCAGCACGGCCCATCTTCATCAACACAGACCCAAGACCCTCGCGAGGGGCCAAGCCTCGCGGGGCGGACGACACGGAGCTTCCTCAGGCACGGCCTCACCAGGCTGGCTCGCGAGGAGGCGGAGAGATCAAGGCGGGGTACCTCACGAGGTGCCCATGATGCAAGCCATGACGACCAAAGGCGCCAGGCGGGTGCCAGCCCGCGCGTGTCCTCCTTTCCTCTTTGGTGCAAAGGGGGCAAGCATAGCCGCGGAGTACCGAGGCATCAGGCAAAGGTTGCCATTTCGGTGCAACAAGACCAAGACCAGGAGGACTGCAAGACGGAGGTCATCATGGAGCCCAAGACGGCGTCACCACCAGAGCTTTGTGCAGGCGAAGACTACTTTTGTCAGGATAGCTAGTACTATCTGTCCCCCTTCAAATTAGCCCGCCATTGTTGGCTCCCTTCTCGCTCGATATTTGGGAAGAGGACCAGGGCCTCTATAAATAGGACTAGCCACCCCCAGAGGAGAGGGAGATGAAAAATTAGGGCATCAAGAATCAAATCGAGAATCAGGGAGAGAGAGAGAAGGGTGACTGAACTCCTCCCAGCAGTTCATCACCCCAGCCAAGAGCAGACCCTCGTGAGGCTGTTCTTCCTTGTATTGTTCATCATCATCAGCCCAAGAGGCAATCCACCACGCCACACACTAGAGTAGGGTATTACACCACAACGGTGGCCGGAACTAGTATAAACCCTGTGTCTCTCGTGTTGTTCTTTCCATAGCTTAGATCTTAGCGAGGCGGAGGGGTGCAGGTAGGTACGAGGCGAAATCTGCGCGCGCACCCCAGTGTTCGAACCTCAAGGGTCTGCTGGAACCCAAAATCCGACATCTTCTTTAGAGTTTTCAATAATCTCTCTTCCTCATGCTCTGAAAGGTTAGCACTAATAATAATAGGATATATCTTTTTCTCATCAAGATAAGCATATTTAAGAGTATCAGGTAATGGTTTAAGCTCAAACACGGGATCACCCTTGGGTGGAGGAGGATCCCCTAGGATTTCAACAAGTAAATTGTTTTTCAGAATAGGTTCCTGTTTAAAGAATACTTCATCTAATTCCCTTCTTTCATTCATAAACATGTCATTTTCATGGTCTATCAAGTATTGTTCTAAAGGATCACTAGGAGGTACGGCAATAGAAGCAAGACCAATAATTTCATCCTTACTAGGTAATTCTTCTTCACGGTGTTGTCTAGTAAATTTAGAGAAATTAAATTCATGAGTCATATCATCTAAACCGATAGTAACAACATCCCTTTTGCAATCTATGGTAGCATTAACAGTATTTAAGAAGGGTCTACCAAAAATAATGGGACAAAAGCTATCTTGTGGGGAACCAAGAACAAGAAAATCAGCAGGATATTTAGTTTTCCCACACAAGACTTCAACATCTCTAACAATTCCCATTGGTGAAATAGTATCTCTATTGGCAAGTTTAATTGTGACATCAATATCTTCTAACTCAACAGGTGCAATATCATGCATGATTTCTCTATAAAGGCTAATAGGTATTGCACTAGCACTAGCACCCATATGACATAAGCCATGATAACAATGATCTCCTATTTTAACCAAAATAACAGGCATGCCTACCACAGGTCTAGGTTTATCTTCAGCACAGGGTTTAGCAATTCTAGCAGTTTCATCATAGAAATAAATAACATGCCCATCAATATTATCAGACAAGAGATCTTTAACAATAGCAATATTAGGTTCAACTTTAATTTGCTCAGGAGGTGTATATGTTTTAATATTGCTTTTATGAACCACAATTGAAGCTTTAGCATGATCCTTTATCCTAACAGGAAAAGGTGGTTTCTCAACATAAGAAGTAGGAACAATAGGATCATTATAAGTGACAATCTTTTCTTCAACTTTAATAGGTGCAGCTACTTTTACTTCTATGGGAGGATGATATTTAAACCACTTCTCCTTGGGGAGATCAACATAAGTAGCAAAAGATTCACAGAAAGAAGCTACTATCTCAGAGTCAAGTCCATATTTAGTGCTAAATTTACGGAAAACATCGGTATCCATAAAAGATTTAACACAGTCAAAACTAGGTGTCATACCTGACTCCTTACCATTGTCGAGGTCCCAATCTTCAGAGTTGTGTTTAATTCTTTCCAATAAATCCCATTTGAATTCAATAGTTCATCATAAAAGAGCCAGCACAAGAAGTATCAAGCATGGTGCGATTGTTACCAGAAAGCCGAGCATAAAAATTTTGAATAATCATTTCTCTTGAGAGCTCATGATTGGGGCCTGAATATAACATTGACTTAAGCCTCCCCCAAGCTTGAGCGATGCTTTCTCCTTCGCGAGGCCAAAAATTATATATGTAATTGCGATCACGATGAACAAGATGCAGAGGATAAAACTTCTGATGAAATTCCAATTTCAATCATTTGTAATTCCAAGACCCCATATCATCACATAGCCTATACCATGTCGATCCATATCCCTTCAAAGATAAAGGGAAAAACCTTCTTCTTAACAACATCTCCGGGTACACCTGCAGGCTCAAATAAACCGCAAACTTCATCCACATATATTAGATGCTCATCAGGATGTTTTGTTCCATCTCCTAAAAAAGGATTAGCTAGCAGTTTTTCTATCATACCCGAAGGAATTTCAACGCAAGCATTTTCATTTTCATTTTCAGTAGGTTGAGTAGGTTGAGGAGCAACTCTTTGCTCTACTAGTCGGGGTGAAGATACCCCGAACAAGCCCCTCAGAGGATTACTTTCCATAGTAACAACTGACAGTAAATTTCAGCACACTATATAAATTTTTCCTTATCAAATTCCACCTACCAAAGGCACTTGATAACCCACAAGTATAGGGGATCGCAACAGTTTTCGAGGGTAAAGTATTCAACCCAAATTTATTGATTCGACACAAGGGGAGCCAAAGAATACTCTCAAGTATTAGCAGCTGAGTTGTTAATTCAACCACACCTGGAAACTTAGTATCTGCAGCAAAGTATTTAGTAGCAAAATAATATGATAGTAGTGGTAACGGTAAAAAAAGGTAAAGGTAGTAAAAGCAATGTTTTTGGTATTTTGTAGTGATGATAGCAATAGCAACGAGAAAGTAAATAAGCGAAGAACAATATATGGAAAGCTCGTAGGCAATGGATCGGTGATGGAGAATTATGCCGGATGCGGTTCATCATGTAACATTCATAACCTAGGGTGACATAGAACTAGCTCCAGTTCGTCAATGTAATGTAGGCATGTATGCCGAATATAGGCATACGTGCTTATGGAAAAGAACTTGCATAACATCTTTTGTCCTACCCTCCCATGGTAGCGGGGTCCTTACGGAAACCAAGGGATATTAAGGCCTCCTTTTAATAGAGTACCGGAACAAAGCATTAACACATAGGGAATACATGAACTCCTCAAACTACGGTCATCACCTGTAAGTATCCCGATTATTGTCACTTCGGGGTTAACGGATCATAACACATAATAGGTGACTATAGACTTGCAAGATAGGATCAAGAACACTCATATATTGATGAAAACATAATAGGTTCGGATCTGAAATCATGGCACTCGAGCCCTAGTGACAAGCATTAAGCATAGCAAAGTCATAGCAACATCAATCTCAGAACATAGTGGATACCAGGGATCAAACCCTAACAAAACTAACTCGATTACATGATAGATCCCATCCAACCCATCACCGTCCAGCAAGCCTACGATGGAATTACTCATGCACGGTGGTGAGCATCATGAAATTGGTGATGGAGGATGGTTGATGATGACGATGGCGACGGATTCCCCTCTCCGGAGCCCCGAACAGCCTCCAGATCATCCCTCCTGAGAGGTTTTAGGGCTTGGCGGCGGCTCCGTATCGTAAAACGCGATGATTTCTTCTCTCTGATTTTTTTCTCCCCGAAACACAATATATGGAGTTGGAGTTCGAGTCGAAGAGGCAACAGGGGCCCATGAGGTAGGGGCGCACCCTAGGGGGGCCGGCCTGCCCCCGCCCTCGTGGACAGGTGGTGGGCCCCCTGGCCTTCATCTTTTGCATGTATTTTTCATATTTTCTGAAAAGTTGCTCCATGAAGTTTCAGGTCATTCTGAGAACGTTTGTTTCTGCACATAAATAACACCATGTTAATTCTGCTGAAAACTGCGTCAGTCCGGGTTAGTTCCATTCAAATCATGCAAGTTAGAGTCCAAAACAAGGGCAAAAGTGTTTGGAAAAGTAGATACGACAGAGACGTATCAACTCCCCCAAGCTTAAACCTTTGCTTGTCCTCAAGCAATTCAGTTGATAAACTGAAAGTGATAAAGAAAAACTTTTACAAACTCTGTTTGCTCTTGTTGATGTAAATATGTAAAGCCAACATTCAAGTTTTCAGCAAAGATTATAACTAACCACATTCGCAATAACGCATAGGTCTCAAGTTTACTCATATCAATAGCATAATCAACTAGCGAGCCATAATAACAAATCTCGGATGACAACACTTTCTCAAAACAATCATAATATGATATAACAAGATGGTATCTCGCTAGCCCTTTCTGGGACCGCAAAACATAAATGCAGAGCACCTTTAAAGATCAAGGACTAACTAGACATTGTAATTCATGGTAAAAGAGATCCAGTCAAGTCATACTCAATGTAAATTAACAATAATGAATGCAAATGACAGCGGTGCTCTCCAACTGGTACTTTTTAATAAGAGGATGATGACTCAGCATAAAAGTAAATAGATAGGCCCTTCGCAGAGGGAAGCAGGGATTGGTAGACGTGCCAGAGCTCGGTTTTGAAATAGAGGTGAATAATATTTTGAGCAGTATACTTTCATTGTCAACATAACAACCAAGAGATGGCGATATCTTCCATGCTACACACATTATAGGCGGTTCCCAAATAGAATGGTAAAGTTTATACTCCCCCTTCCACCCAAGCATCAATCCATGGCTTGCTCGAAACAACGAGTGCCTCCAACTAACAAGAGTCCCAGGGGAGTTTTATTTGCAATTATTTTGATTTAGTATGCATAAAGCATGGGACTGGGCATCCCGGTGACCAGCCATTTATCTTGTGAGTGAGGAGCGGAGTTCACTCCTCTTGAGAATAACCCGCCTAACATGGAAGATACAAACGGCCCTAGTTGATATATGAGCTATTAGAGCATACAAAACAGGATATTTATTTGAAGGTTTAGAGTTTGGCACATACAAATTTACTTGGAATGGCAGGTAGATACCGTATATAGGTAGGTATGGTGGACTCATACGGAATAACTTTGGGGTTTAAGGGATTGGATGCACAAGTAATATTCCCGCTTAGTACAGGTGAAGGCTAGCAAAAGACTGGGAAGCGACCAGCTAGAGAGCGACAACAGTCATGAACATGCATTAAAATTAATCAACACCGAATGCAAGCATGAGTAGGATATAATCCACCATGAACATAAATATCGTGAAGGCTATGTTGATTTTGTTTCAACTACATGCGTGAACATGCGCCAAGTCAAGTCACTTAAATCATTCAGAGGAGGATACCACCCTATCATACCACATCATAACCATCTCAATAGCATGTTGGCACGCAAGGTAAACCATTATAACTCATAGCTAATCAAGCATGGCACAAGAAACTATGATCTCCAGTTGTCATTGCAAACATGTTTATTCATAAAAGGCTGAATCAGGAACGATGAACTAATCATATATTTACAAAAACAAAAGAGGCCGAGTTCATACCAGCTTTTCTCATCTCAGCCAGTCCATCATATAACATCATAATTGCCTTTCGCTTGCACGATCGAATGATGTGAATAATAATAATAGTGCACGTGTATTGGACTAAGCTGGAATCTGCAGGCATTCAATAAACAGGAGAAGACAAGGCAATATGGGCTCTTTTGTCATATAAACAATAATGTATATAAGAGCCACTTCAACAATTTAATTATGGTCTTCTCCTATCAACCCCCAAAGAAAAGAAAAGAAATAAAACTATTTACACGGGAAATCTCCCAACAAGCAAAAGAAGAACAGGAAATATTTTTGGGTTTTCTTTTTAATTATTACTACAAGCATTAGAAAGTAAACTAATTAAAAGCTACAACTATTTTTTTTTGGTTTTTTCTTAAGGTTTATTAAACACACAAGAAGAAATCATAAAAAGGAAAATAACCTACCATGGATGATACAATGAAAAAGTATGAGCACCGACATCTAGCAATGAGTGTGTGAACATAAATGTAATGTCGGTGGGAAATACGTACTCCCCCAAGCTTAGGCTTTTGGCCTAAGTTGGTCTATGGCCACGGCTGGCCTGGCGGATATCCATAATAGTAGCTGGGGTCATATTGAGAAGAAGAAGAGGAAGACTCCAATTGCCACTGGCTGACAATCATTTCCGGATCCCACTGGTAATTAGACTGTCGTGAAGGATCAACCTGTGGTTCCGGCTCTGGCTCCATGGCTGGTGCAGGGTTCCGGTAGGCATGAATAGCCTTCAACGGAACAAGGTACTGGCCTACAGATAAATCAAACAAAGAAGGAGCAGGCAGGGTGATAGTCTCAGGATGATGTTTATTAAAGAACAATTGATATTTAAGCTCTCCTTCCCTATTCTTAACAATAAAATCATGTGCCACCATACTTTTATAATCTAGATAAACACGAGGCAGCACTTTTTCTTCCTTCTCATAATGCCTAATAGGTATGTTAAAATGTGCAGCTAGGCATGAAGCATAGATGCCTCCAAAGATGGGGCCCTTTGTACGGTTCAGACTTAACCGTTTGGCAATAATGCCGCCCATACTAACAGAGTTGTCACCATATAAACCATGGAGCAAAATAATAATATCAGGGATACTAAGGTTTCCACAGTTTCCGCGACCAATTAAGCAACGACTAGCAAATAATGCAAAAATAACGTAAAATGGAAAATGTATGCTAGTGATTTGTGCATCGGAAACCTTCCTTGTTTCCCCTACAGTGATAGTATCAATAAACCCCTCCACATCATTGCGATGTGGTTCTTCTATCTTGCCCTCAAAAGGGACTAAACAAACCCAACAAAAATCATAAATTGACATCTCCTTATGCTCATCATATAAATAAAACTCCACCGTAGGTGGTGAGCTCCTAGAATGGAAATGAAAGTTTTGCACAAAGATATTTGTGAGTAAGAGATACTGATCGCATTGGTCATGGAGGAAAGCGGTGAGGCCTGCATTCTTAGCCAATTCATAAAAGTCTTCATAAATCCCGGCTGCTCTCAAGAAATCCTCGGAAGGCCATTCACACGCCCTAACCTCCGCGGTGCGCGGCAGATTATACTTAGGCTTCGGTGCCTTTTCCTTCGAGCTTTGGCTCGATGGGCCCCTCAAAAGTATCCTCATCATTTTCTCAAAAAATCTGAAATTTTTAGTAACTTCGAAATAAAAGTAAACCAAACTCAATAATATTGATAGCAACTACTCCTACAAGTGCCTAGAGTCTATATCGTGCATCAAAACTACTTGGAACCATATAAATTTGACATGCAAGCTCAAGAAAAGGGTCACCTAAGAAGCAAAAATTTGCAATGAATAAAGCACTAGAACAAAAACTAATTGGACCAATGGAGGAGCCACATACCAAGGAACAATCTCCCCAAGCAGTTTTGTGAGAGGTGCTTTGAGCAAGGAGATCGAAAATGGCAGCAAAATGAGCTTGGACTCGGGTTTGAGCTGGTTATTCGTGTTTGTGGGAGGAAGAAGAAGTGTATTGGTGAAAGGATAAGTGGAGGAGGGCCACCGTGGGCCCACGAGATAGGGGGCGCGCCCAGGGGGTAGGGCGCACCCCTGACCCTCGTGGGCAGGTGGTTGACCCCCTGTTGTGTTCTCACTGCCAAATATTCTCAAATATTCTAGAAAAAAATCATATTTAAATTTCAGGGCATTTGGAGAACTTTTATTTTTGAGGTATTTTTATATTGCACGGATAATCAGATAACAGACAGAAAAATATTTATTTTTATTTCATTTAATATAAATAACAGAAAGTAAAAGTGGGGTACAGAAGGTTGTGCCTTCTAGTTTCATCCATCTCATGGTCATCAAAAGGAATCCACTAACAAGGTTGATCAATTCTTGTTAACGAACTCATTCCGAATAACATGGAACCGGTGAAATTTCGAATAACACTATGTTACCTCAACGGGGATATGCACATCCCCAATAATAAGAATATCATATTTCTTCTTGACAGCAGGAAGAGGAAATTCAAAACCTCCAAATATAATCGATGGAATTTTTCCAATAGAGTTGATACTATGAACTTGAGGTTGTTTCCTCGGAAAGTGTACCGGATGCTCATTACCATTAACATGAAAAGTGACATTGCCTTTAGTGCAATCAATAACAGCCCCTGCAGTATTCAAAAAGGGTCTTCCAAGAATAATAGACATACTATCATCCTCGGGAATATCAATAATAACAAAGTTTGTTAAAATAGTAACGTTTGCAACTACAACAGGCACATCCTCACAAATACCGATAGGTATAGCAGTTGATTTATCAGCCATTTGCAATGATATTTCAGTAGGTGTCAACTTATTCAAATCAAGTCTACGATATAAAGAGAGAGGCATAACACTAACACCGGCTCCAAGATCACATAAAGCAGTTTTAACATAGTTTCTTTTAATGGAGCATGGTATAGTTGGTACTCCTGGATCTCCAAGTTTCTTGGGTATTCCACCCTTAAAGGTATAAATAGCAAGCATGCTGGAAATTTCAGCTTCCGGTATCTTTCTTTTATTTGTAATAATATCTTTCATGTACTTAGCATAAGGATTGGTTTTGAGTATATCAGTTAATCGCATACGCAAAAAGATAGGTCTAATCATTTCAGCAAAGCGCTTAAAATCCTCATCATCCTTTTTCTTGGATGGTTTGGGAGGAAAAGGCATGGGTTTCTGAACCCAAGGCTCTCTTTATTTACCATGTTTCCTAGCAACAAAGTCTTTCTTATCATAACATTGATTCTTTGATTATGGGTTATCAAGATCAACAGCAGGTTCAATTTCTATATCATTATCATTACTAGGTTGGCATCATCATGAACATTATCATTAACATTATCACTAGTTTCAGGTTCATTACCAGATTGAGTTTCAGCATCAGAAATAGAAATATCATTTGGATTCTCAGGTGTTTCAGTAACAGGTTCACTAGAAGCATGCAAAGTCCTATCATTTTTCTTTTTCTTCCTTTTAGAAGGACTAGGTGCATCTATATTATTTCTCTGAGAATCTTGCTCAATTCTCTTAGGGTGGCCTTCAGGATACAAAGGTTCCTGAGTCATTTTACCACCTCTAGTCATAACTCTAACAGCATTATCATTATTCTTGTTATTTAATTCATTGAGCAAATCATTTTGAGCTTTAAGTACTTGTTCTACTTGAGTGGTAACCATAGAAGCATGTTTACTAATAAGTTTAAGTTCGCCTTTGACATTAGTCATATAATCACCCAAGTGTTCAAGCATATTTGAATTGTATTTCAATTGTCTACCAAAATAACCATTAAAGTCTTCTTGCTTAGCCATAAATTTATCAAACTCATGTAAGCATGGGTTAACAAATTTAGTAAATGGGATTTCAGCTTTATCATATCTGTAGAGAGAATTTACCTTTACTACCTGTGTCGGGTTATCAAGACCATGAGTTTCTTCAATAGGTAATGGATTAAGATTATATGTTTCTTCAACAGGCGGTAAATTAAGACCATGTATTTCTTCAATAGGAGGTAAATTCTTAACATCTTCAGCTTTAATACCTTTTTCTTTCATAGATTTCTTTGCCTCTTGCATATCTTCAGGACTGAGAAATAGAATACCCCTCTTCTTCGGAGTTGGTTTAGGAATAGGCTCGGGAATTAGCTCTGGAGGTGTCCAATTATTTTCATTTGTCAACATATTATTCAATAGAATTTCAGCTTCAACCGGTGTTCTTTCCCTAAAAACTGAACCAACACAACTATCCAGGTAATCTCTGGAGGCATCGGTTAGTCCATTATAAAAGATATCAAGTATTTCATTTTTCTTAAGAGGGTGATCAGGCAAAGCATTAAGTAATTGGAGAAGCCTCCCCCAAGCTTGTGGGAGACTCTCTTCTTCAATTTGCACAAAATTATATATATATATATATATATATATATATCCCTTAAAGCAGCTTGTTTCTTATGAGCAGGGAAATATTTAGCAGAGAAGTAATAAATCATATCCTGGGGACTACGCACACAACCAGGATCAAGAGAATTAAACCATATCTTAGCATCACCCTTTAATGAGAACGGAAATATTTTAAGGATGTAAAAGTAACGAGTTCTCTCATCTTTAGTGAATAGGGTGGCTATATCATTCAATTTAGTAAGATGTGCCACAACAGTTTCAGATTCATAACCATGAAAAGGATCAGATTCAACCAAAGTAATTATACCAGGATCAACAAAGAATTCATAATCCTTATCAGTAACAAAGATAGGTGAAGTAGCAAAAGCAGGGTCAGGTTTCATTCTAGCATTTAGAGATTGCTTACTCCATTTAGCTAATAAACTTTTGAGTTTATTTCTATTTTTGCAAACTAAAATAGCTAAAGAAGCTTCTTGATCAAAAACATAACCCTTAGGAATAACAAGTGATTCCTCATCATCACTTTCATCAGTATCATCAGATTCAATATTTTCAATTTCTCTAGCTCTAGAAAGTTGTTCATCAAGAAATTTACCAAGTGGCACAGTAGTATCAAGCATAGAAGTAGTTTCATCATAAGCATCATGCATAGCAGAAGTGGCATCATCAATAACATGCGACATATCAGAACGAATAGCAGAAGCAGGTGTAGGTGTCGCAAGCTTACTCAAAAAAGAAGGTGAATCAAGTGCAGAGCTAGATGGCAGTTCCTTACCTCCCCTCGTAGTTGACGGATAAATCTTGGTTCTTGGATATTTCAAGTTCTTCATAATGATAAGCAGATATAAATCCCAAGTGACTCAAAGAATAGAGCTATGCTCCCCGGCAACGGCGCTAGAAAATAGTCTTGATAAACCACAAGTATAGGGGATCGCAACAGTTTTCGAGGGTAAAGTATTCAACCCAAATTTATTGATTCGACACAAGGGGAGCCAAAGAATACTCTCAAGTATTAGCAGCTGAGTTGTCAATTCAACCACACCTGGAAACTTAGTATCTGCAGCAAAGTATTTAGTAGCAAAATAATATGATAGTAGTGGTAACGGCAAAAGGTAACGGTAGTAAAAGCAATGTTTTTTGGTATTTTGTAGTGATGATAGCAATAGCAACGGGAAAGTAAATAAGCGAAGAACAATATATGGAAAGCTCATAGGCAATGGATCGGTGATGGAGAATTATGCCGGATGCGGCTCATCATGTAACAGTCATGACCTAGGGTGACACAGAACTAGCTAGCTCCAGTTCATCAATGTAATGTAGGCATGTATTCCGAATATAGTCATACGCGCTTATGGAAAAGAACTTGAATAACATCTTTTGTCCTACCCTCCCGTGGCAGCGGGGTCCTTACGGAAACTAAGGGATATTAAGGCCTCCTTTTAATAGAGTACCGGAACAAAGCATTAACACATAGTGAATACATGAACTCCTCAAACTACGGTCATCACTGGTAAGTGTCCCGATTATTGTCACTTCGGGGTTAACGGATCATAACACATAGTAGGTGACTATAGACTTGCAGGATAGGATCAAGAACACTCATATATTGATGAAAACATAATAGGTTCAGATCTGAAATCATGGCACTCGGGCCCTAGTGACAAGCATTAAGCATAGCAAAGTCATAGCAACATCAATCTCAGAACATAGTGGATACTAGGGATCAAACCCTAACAAAACTAACTCGATTACATGATAGATCCCATCCAACCCATCACCGTCCAGCAAGCCTACGATGAAATTACTCACGCACGGCGGTGAGCATCATGAAATTGGTGATGGAGGATGGTTGATGATGACGATGGCGACGGATTCCCCTCTCCGGAGCCCCGAACGGACTCCAGATCAGCCCTCCCGAGAGGTTTTAGGGCTTGGCGGCGGCTCCGTATCGTAAAACGCGATGATTTCTTCTCTCTGGTTTTTTTCTCCCTGAAACACAATATATGGAGTTGGAGTCGGGGAGGCAACAAGGGGCCCATGAGGTAGGGGGGCGCCCTAGGGGGCAGGCGCGCCCCCCACCCTCGTGGACAGATGGTGGGAACCTGGCCTTCATCTTTTGCAGGTATTTTTCATATTTTCAGAAAATTTGCTCCGTGAAGTTTCAGATCATTCCGAGAACGTTTGCTTCTGCACATAAATAACACCATGGTAATTCTGCTGAAAACAGCATCAGTCCGGGTTAGTTCCATTCAAACCATGCAAGTTAGAGTCCAAAACAAGGGCAAAAGTGTTTGGAAAAGTAGATACGACGGAGACGTATCAACGCTTCACTCCCCGGCAACGGCGCCAGAAAATAGTCTTGATGACCCACAAGTATAGGGGATCTATCATAGTCCTTTCCATAAGTAAGAGTGTTGAACCCAACGAGGAGCAGCAGGAAATGATAAGCGGTTTCCAGCAAGGTATTCTCTGCAAGTACTGAAATAAGTAGTAACAGATAGTTTTGTGATAGGATAATTTGTAACGAGCAACAAGTAACAAAAGTAAATAAAGTGCAGCAAGGTGGCCCAATCCTTTTTGTAGCAAAGGATAAGCCTGTACACATGGGAATATCGTCAAGCTAGTTTTCATCACATTCATATGATTCGCGTTCGGTACTTTGATAATTTGGTATGTGGGTGGACCGGTGCTTGGGTGCTGCCCTTACTTGGGCAAGCATCCCACTTATGATTAACCTCTATTGCAAGCATCCGCAACTATAACAAAAGTATTAAGGTAAACCTAACCATAGCATAAAACATATGGATCCAAATCAGCCCCTTACGAAGCAATGCATAAACTAGGGTTTAAGCTTCTGTCACTCTAGCAACCCATCATCTACTTTTTACTTCCCAATGCCTTCCTCTAGGCCCAACACCACTAGAGGAGAGACAACATACATAACACCACTAGAGGAGAGACAACATACATCTCATCAAAATATCGAACGAATACCAAATTCACATGACTACCAATAGAAAGACTTCTCCCATGTCCTCAAGAACAAATGTAACTACTCACAAAGCATAAACATGTTCATAATCAGAGGGGTATTAATATAGGATCTGAACATATGATCTTCCACCAATTAAACCAACTAGCACCAACTACAAGGAGTAATTAACACTACTAGCAACCTACTAGCACCAATCCCGGACTTGGAGACAAGAATTGGATACAAGAGATGAACTAGGGTTTTGAGAGGAGATGGTGCTGATGAAGATGTTGATGGAGATTTCCCTCTCCCGATGAGAGGAGCGTTGGTGATGATGATGGCGATGATTTCCCCCTCCGGGAGGGAAGTTTCCCCGGCAGAACAGCTCCGCTAGAGCCCTAGATTGGTTCCGCCAAGGTTCCGCCTCGTGGCGGCAGAGTTTCGTCCGAGAAGATGGCTTATGATTTTTTTCCCATCAAAAGACTCCATATAGCAGAAGATGGCCACCGGAGGGCCACCAGGGGGCCCACAAGGTAGGGGGCACGCCTCCCACCCTCGTGGGCAGGGTGTGGCCCCCCTGGTGAAGTTCTTGCTCTCAGTATTTTTTATATATTTGGAAAATGTCTTCCGTGAAGTTTCAAGACTTTTGGAGCTGTGCAGAATAGGTCTCTAATATTTGCTCCTTTTCCAGCCCAGAATCCCAGCTGCCGGCATTCTCCCTCTTTATGTAAACCTTGTAAAATAAGAGAGAATAGGCATAAGTATTGTGACATAATGTGTAATAACAGCCCATAATGCAATAAATATCGATATAAAAGCATGATGCAAATGGACGTATCACAGAGCCTGGCCCTGCGCATACCTCAACCGCCATTGGGCCGACCGGAGACCAGGACGGTCCAAGGAGTGAGGGGCTACGTGACCAGTTAGGCTCCTGAGTCGCGATGCTCAGGAGTCCCCCTTGATGTGCGAACAGCATATAGGGAGAGTTCGTGAGGATAGATTAATGTTCTACGTCGGCAGAGCCCGGCCCCGCGCATACCACAACCGCCATTGGGCCGACCGGAGACCAGGACGGACCAAGGAGTGAGGGGCTAGGTAACCAGTTAGGCTCCTGAGTCGCGATGCTCAGGAGTCCCCCTTGACGTTCGAACAATTTCCATACCTGCTGAGGGAGTCCTAGATTAGGGGGTCTCCGGACAGCCGGACTATATCCTTTGGCCGGACTGTTGGACTATGAAGATACATGATTGAAGACTTCTTCTCGTGTCCGGATATGACTCTACTTGGCGTGGAAGGAAAGCTAGGCAATAAGGATATGTATATCTCCTCCTTTGTAATCAACCTTGTGTAACCCTATCCCCCTCCGGTGTCTACATAAACCAGAGGGTTTTAGTCCGTAGGAAAATATACAATCATACCATAGGCTAACTTCTAGGGTTTAGCCTCTCCGATCTCGTGGTAGATCAACTCTTGTAATACTCATATCATCAAAAATAAATCAAGCAGGACGTAGGGTTTTACCTCCATCAAGAGGGCCCGAACCTGGGTAAAACATCGTGTCCCCTGCCTCCTGTTACCATCCGCCTTAGACGCACAGTTCGGGACCCCCTACCCGAGATCCACCGGTTTTGACACCGACATTAGTGCTTTCATTGAGAGTTCCTCTATGTCGTCACCATTAGTCTTGATGGCTCCTACGATCATCGATAGCGATGCAGTCTAGGGTGAGACTTTTCTCCCCGGACAGATCTTTGTGTTCGGCGGCTTCGCACTGCGGGCCAACTCGCTTGGCCATCTAGAGCAGATCGAAAGTTACGCCCCTGGCCACCAAGTCAGGTTTGGAAGCTTAAACTACACGGCCGATATCCACGGAGACTTGATCTTCGACGGATTCGAGCCCCTTCCTTGTGCGCTGCACGGTCACGATGAGTACGATTTAGCTCTACCATCGGACCGTATTCAGGAGATCGCACCGGCAGCCGCTCCGAGCCTCAATTCGGAACCAGTTGCGCCATCCATGGATGGGTGGATGGACCCTGCCACGGAGGTCGTATCCTTAGCGGCGATCGAGCCGAATATCGACCTTACCCTTCACGAGAGCCGTGTTGCCAAACTGCCGGATCCTTCTCCGGCCACGGACTCTGAACCGCCTGCACCCGTTCCTGTCGAATCCGATTGGGCGCCGATCATGGAGTTTACCTCCGTGGATATTTTTCAACACTCGCCCTTTGGCGACATACTGAACTCATTAAGGTCTCTCTCCTTGTCAGGAGAGGCCTGGCTGAACTATGTCTGGCAGGATTGGGATGCGTATGACGAAGAAATTCACCGCCCACCCACCACCCACTTAGTAGCCACTGTCGACGACTTAACCGACATGCTCGACTTCGACTCCGAAGACATCGACGTCATGGACGGCGATGCGGGAGACGAAGAGGAACCACTGCCCACAGGGCACTGGACAGCCACCTCATCATACGATATATATATGTATATGGTGGATACACCCAAAGAAGGCAATGGCGATGAGACAACAGAGGATGACCCCTCCAAAAAGCAACCCAAGCGTCGGCGTCAGCAGCGCCGCTCGAAGTCCCGCCAAGGAAAAAGTGGTGATACCGGCACCGGAGATAATAGCACTCCGGACAGTGCCGAAGACAACAACAATCCCCTCCAGCAAGGCTTAGAGCAGGAGGATGAAGGAGCCAGCCCGCCTGAGAGAGCGGCAGATGGAGAGGCGGAGGATGATAATTACATGCCTCCCTCCGAAGACGAGGCAAGCCTCGACGAGGACGGATTCATCGTGCCAGAGGATCCCGTCGAACAAGAGCGCTTCAAGTGCCGGCTTGTAGCCACGACAAATAGCCTCAAGAAAAAGCAGCAGCAGCTTCAAGCTGATCAAGATTTGCTAGCTGACAGATGGACTAAAGTCTTGGCGACCGAGGAATATAAACTCGAACACCCCTCCAAGAGTTACCCAAAGTGCAGGTTGCTACCCCGACTGGAGGAGGAAGCACCAAAACTAACATCCCCGGTGTATGATGCGGCTGATCGGCCACCTCGTGGCCGCGACAGAGAGGCATTCCAGCCAAAAGCTCAGCCCGCACCCCAACGCCATTCAAATAAAAAGGCATGGGGAAATACGCCAGACCTGCGAGATGTATTGGAGGACAAAGCAAAACATGCAAGATCGATCTACGGATCACGAGGGCACGCCACTATGCGAGACGATAATCGTCACGCCGGATACAGTAAAAGTAAGTCCGGTCGGGCCGAACACAGCGGGCAAGACTCATTTGAGCTGCCTCGGGACATAGCCCAGTAATACCCCATAATACGGCATGAGAAGTTCGAACACTTTCGACAGCGCGGCACCCCGAACTTATAGCATTATATGCATCAGCTCCCAATCATGTCTTGGGTCAATAGTTGGGTTTGCCCGGCTCCCATGTTTTGGTACCTTACGTTCCGCTATATCGGCTAAGGTAGCACTGGGAGAACTACTGCGATTGTGCCCCGGTTCTGCTGGGCTAAGCACCTCAGTAGAGAAAGCTAAAACTGACGGTCATGATAAGGCGAGAGATTGGTCGCTGTTCGAGAGGTTTTCAAGTCCCTAAAGACTTATGCCACTTAGAGCGAAGAGTCGGCCTTGTCCAGCTTAAGGCGTGTATCGCGCCCCGAATTTGGCCTTCTGAATACTAGGGGCTTCGCCGAAATTTAAAATTATAGAATTCTATGGCTAAGTGAGAGTGATAACGCATTATGGTCCGATTGCCTTGTTCGTTGTGCTGAGCACCTCCCTCGAAGGACCCAACAATGGGAACAAGAGTGCTCAATTTATCCCGAACACCCCAGCACTTGTGGCATGGGGGCAGAAGCCGACGACTAGCCATCTCTCTGATTTGATAAACAGCCGAACAGAAGGTAATATTTTAAATTCAGACAAGCGTTGCATAGCGCATATGAACAAGTTTTCATAATACAGGATCACACGAGCAAGTTTACTCAAATATTACATCTTTCGTACACTCGTCTGCTACGAGACGGGCACCCTTCAGGACACCCTCATAGTACATCTCGGGGTGGCGATGCTCCTTTCCCTGCGGCGGCCCTTCCTTTACCAGCTTCATGGCATCCATCTTGGCCCATTGCACCTTCACACGGGCGAAAGCCCGGCGTGCACCTTCGATGCAGACGGACCGCTTGATGACTTCCAACCATGGGCAGGCAGCCACAAGCTGCCTCACCAGGCCGAAGTAGCTGTTGGGAAGGGCGTCGCCAGGCCACATCCGGACTATCAAGCCCTTCATGGCCTGTTCGGCCACCTTGTGTAGCTAGACCAGTTGCTTTAGCTGGTCGCTCAGAGGCATCGGGTGTTTGGTCCCAGTATACTGAGACCAGAACAGCTTCTCCGTTAAGCTTCCCTCTTTGGCCTGGTAAAACTGTGCGGCATCCGACACGCTGCGGGGCAAATCTGCGAATGCTCCTGGAGAACTCCGGATTCGGGTAAGTAACAAGTATTTTACTTTCACATGCTTGCTTTGCATATAGAATGCCTTACCCGTCGCTATCTTCTTCATTGCATCAATCTCCTAGAGGGCCTTTTGGGCCTCGGCCTTGGCATTCTTTGCGCTCTCGAGGGCCGCGGCAAGCTCGGACTCTCGCATCTTCAAATCAAGCTCCAATGCCTCGTCCTTCGTCATGAGAGCGTGGAGCTCTTTCTGCACCTCGCCCACCTGAGCCTCCTGCCTTTCCCGCTCGGTGTGCTCCTTGGCCGCTTTGCTTTCAGCCTCGGATAGCGCTTGCTTCAGGGTCGCCACCTCGGTCGTGGCCCCTGGCAAATTTACGATGATCCTGTCATTTTGCAATCGCATTCTTTTTATATATATCCATAGACTAGGTACTACTTACCTTTGTTCTCCTCGAGCTGCCTCTTGGCAAGGCCAAGCTCTTCCTTTGACCCGTTGAGGTCCTGCTTCAGTGCGGCGACCTCCGCAGTCAGTGCGGCAGAGGCCAGCAGCGAAGCCTGCATACGCATATAGACATACTTATATTAGACTCCTGCGATATTGTTTGATCCTCTGTTCGGCTTTTCTTTGTGAACACCGAACAGAGCATTAGAGGCTACTATCTATGCGGTAATATTTTTCCTATATTTCAAATACTTACCTCAAAGCCTGTTAGAAGGCTGGCACAGGCTTCAGACAAACCGCTCTTGGCGGACTGAACCTTCCGGATCACCGCACTCATAATAGTGCGGTGCTCTTCGTCGATGGAAGCGATGCGAAGCGCTCCCAGCAGACTGTCCAGTGCCTCTGGAAGGACAGAGGTCACCGGCACAGGCGTCTTGCCCCTTTTGGAAGGAGGCCGCCTGCCTGAGTCAGGAACCACTGCAAGTTCCGGCGCGGTGTTCGGTTGAGGGCCGAACTCGGAGCCCTCGAGGGCCTTGATCCCTCTGCTCCCGGAATCCGGAAGGTCGCCTTGAGGTTCCTCCAGGACTGTATCCCCTCAACCCGGTGCCTCTTGAGACAACACCTCGGCACTGTCTGTAGGGCAAGGGGGGTGGCGGCCGGAAGTGGATCGCTATCCATATCCGACAAGCCCAGGGAGCCGTCTGACGAAGATACGTCGATACGGGCTCGTGGCGGTCTACATAATCATAATTCAGCGTTAGGAGAAGCAGTGCGACAAAGGTATGCTATGAGTTACTCTGACATCTGAATACTTACGACTTCGCCAGGGGCTTGGCCCTGAGCAGCCACTCGTCTTCGCCTTCGACGGCGGTGGTGGAGTAGTCCGGAAGGAGAGTCCTTCCCTTCTTGGACCCTTCGCCCCCCCCCCCCGGTTGGAGCGGCCTTCCTTTTCTTGTCTCCCCCGACAGGAGGGGGAGCATATTCATCTTCCTCCTCATCTTCGGGGGAGGAGTGCGTCACGGAGTTATCGGATGATGAGTCCGATAACACCTAGCGTCGGGAACTCTTTCGGGTTCCCTTGGCCTTCTTGGTCTTCTCCGGCACCTTGTAAGGATCCGGAGTTAGCATCTCCGTCAGGAGAGCATCCGCAGTGTCTTCGGGCAGAGGGGACGGACAGTTAATCTGCCCCGACGTCTCCACCCAGTCCTGTCAAAGGCATGGAGCTCAGACCCCGCACATGATTAAGCTAGGGGAAATAAAATATCCTACCAGATGTATAGAACTCACCGAATGCGTTGGGCGCTTCGCGCTTCGCCCACGGTCCTCGGTGAGAGAGGGAGGGACCTCGGCGCCCTTGAACAACACCCTCCAGATGTCCTTGTGCGTCGTGTCGAAGATCTCGCTCAGAGTCTGGTGCTGGGCTGGGTGGACCCCCACAAGTTGAAATCCCGTTGTTGACACGGGAGGATCCGGCGGATGAGCATGACCTGGACTATGTTGACAAGCTTGAGCTTCTTGCCTCTCATATTCCGGATACATTTCTGGAGTTCGTCCAGCTCCACTGATAAACCCCAGGACATGCCCTTCTCTTTCCAGGAGGTGAGCCGTGTGGGGATTCCGGATCGAAACTCGGGGGCAGTCACCCAGTTGGTGTCGCACGGCTCGGTGATGTAGAACCACGCCGATTGCCACCCCTTTATGGTCTCCACGAAGGAGCCTTCAAGCCATATAACATTGGGCATCTTGCCCACCATGGCTCCGCCGCATTCAGCTTGTTGGCCTCCCGCCACCTTCGGCTTGATATTGAAGGTCTTTAACCACAGGCTGAAGTGGGGCCGGATGCAGAGGAAAGCCTCACACACGACGATGAATGCCAAAATGTTGAGGATGAAGTTCGGGGCCAGATCATGGAAGTCCAACCCATAGTAGAACATGAGACCACGGACGAACGGATGGAGGGGAAACCCCAGTCCGCGGAGGAAGTGGTGGAGGAAAACTACCCTCTCGTGAGGTTCAGGGGTAGGAACGATTTGCCCCGTAGCGGGCAGCCGATGCGCGATATTCGCGGCTAAGTATCCGGCTCCGCACAGCTTCTTGATGTTTCCCTCCGTAACGGAGGAAGCCATCCATTTGCCTCCCACTCCGGACATGCTGGGAGAAGGTTGAGAGGAAGGATGTGGACTTGGGCGTTGGAGCTCGAGTGCAAAAGAATGGACGAGCAAGGAGGAAGAAGGCGTGGGTAGAAAAAGGTTAAACCTTGTCCCTTTATAAGGGCGGCCGAAACAATGTGCCCCCACTAACCTGGTAAAACTCGCTTATCCCCCAAGCAACGTAATCAATGGAGCGGTTGGGTTACCCACGCCCGTATTGATGAGAATCCCGTAATAAGGGGGGCACGATTTCTGCTTTGACAAGATGTGTTAAGAAACTGCCTCCCGTTATGTGCGGGCTGGTTAAAGAAAAACGGTTCGAATAATCACCGAGCCATGGCATGATGTCATGTTGCCAAAACGTGTCAGCAGATTAGATTTGTGGAAATATTATTCTCTCTACGGTGGTATGTGATACGTCTCCAACATATCTATAATTTTTGATTGCTCCATGCTATATTATCTAGTGTTTTGGACTATATTGGGCTTTATTTTCCACTTTTATGTTATTTTTGGGACTAACCTATTAACCGGAGGCCCAGCCCAGAATTGCTATTTTTTGCCTATTTCAGTATTTCGGAGAAACAGAATATCAAACGGAGTCCAAACGGAATAAAACCTTCGGGAACATGATTTTCTCACCGAACGTGATCCAGGAGACTTGGACCCTACTCCAAGGAGTCAAAGAGGCGGTCATGAGGGTGGGGGGCGCGCCCACCCCCGTAGGGCGCACCCCCCAACGCCATTCAAATAAAAAGGCATGGGGAAATACGCCAGACCTGCGAGACGTATTGGAGGACAAAGCAAAACATGCAAGATCTATCTACGGATCACGAGGGCGCGCCACTATGCGAGACGATAATCGTCACGCCAGATACAGTAAAAGTAAGTCCGGCCGGGCCAAACACAGCGGGCAAGACTCATTTGAGCTGCGTCGGGACATAGCCCAGTACAGAGGCGCCGCACACCCCCTATGCTTCACAGAAGAAGTAATAGATCATCAAATCCCAGAGGGTTTCAAACCCGTAAATATTGAATCATATGACGGCACAACAGATCCTGCGGTATGGATCGAGGATTTCCTCCTGCACATCCACATGGCCCGCGGTGATGACCTACACGTCATTAAATACCTCCCACTAAAGCTCAAAGGACCAGCTCGGCATTGGCACAACAGCTTGCCAGCAGAGTCCATTGGCTGTTGGGAAGATCTGGAAGCCGCATTCCTCGACAACTTTCAGGGCACTTATGTACGACCACCAGATGCCGATGACTTGAGCCACATAATTCAGCAGCCAGAGGAATCGGCCAGGCAATTCTGGACACAGTTCCTAACAAAGAAAAATCAAATCATCGACTGTCCGGATGCAGAGGCCCTAGCAGCTTTCAAGCACAACATCCGCGACGAGTGGCTAGCCCGGCACCTTGGTCAGGAAAAGCCAAAATCTATGGCAGCCCTCACGACACTCACGACCCGCTTTTGCGCGGGAGAAGACAGCTGGCTGGCTCGCAGTAATAACATATCAAAGAACCATGGTACTTCGGATACCAAGGACGGCAATGGCAGGTCACGTCGCAACAAACATAAGTGCCGCATTAACAGCGACAATACTGAGGATACGGCAGTCAATGCTGGATTCAAAGGCTCTAAACCCGGTCAGCGGAAAAAGCCATTCAAAAGAAGCACTCCGGGCCCGTCCAGTTTGCACCGTATACTCGATCGCTCATGCCAAATACACGGCACCCCGGACAAGCCAGCCAACCACACCAACAGGGATTGTTGGGTGTTCAAGCAGGCCGATAAGTTAAATGCCGAAAACAAAGATAAGGGGTCACATAGCGATGACGAGGAGGAGCCCCGGCAGCCGAACACTGGAGGACAGAAGAGGTTCCCCCACAAGTGCGGACGGTGAACATGATATACGCAACCCACATCCCCAAGACGGAGCGGAAGCATGCGCTCAGGGACGTATATGCGTTGGAGCCAGTCGCCCCAAAGTTCAACCCATGGTCCTCCGGTCCGATCACCTTCGATCGTAGGGACCACCCCACTAGTATCCGTCATGGCGGATTCACCGCACTGGTCCTAGACCCAATCATCGACGGATTTCACCTCACTCAAGTCCTTATGGATGGCGGCAGCAGCCTGAACCTGCTTTATCAGGACACAGTGCGCAAAATGGGTAATAGACCCCTCAAGGATCAAACCCACAAAAACGACCTTTAAAGGTGTCATACCAGGTGTAGACGCCCATTGCACAGGCTCAGTCACACTGGAAGTGGTCTTCGGATCCCCGGATAACTTCCGAAGCAAAGAGTTAATCTTCGACATAGTCCCGTTCCGCAGTGGATACCATGCACTGCTCGGGCGAACCGCATTTGCAAGATTCAATGCGGTACCGCATTATGCATATCTCAAGCTCAAGATGCCAGGACCTCAGGGGGTCATCACAGTCAATGGAAACACAGAGCGCTCTCTCCGCACGGAGGAGCACACTGCGGCCCTCGCAGTAGAAGCACAAAGCAGCCTCTTAAGGCAATCCACTAGTTCGGCGATTAAGGACCCGAACAACTTCAAGTGCACCGGGAGTAATCGGCAACTGGACCGCCTGGCATGTTCCGAGCTCGCATAGCAATGCGGCCCCCACCCCGGTCCCAGCCAAACGGTGAAATTCATGCCACGCGTACATAATTACGCATTAAAAATACCATGGGCACAGGCGGGGAGGGGGCACAACTATGGCACGCCCCAATATGCGGCTTCAACCGCACTAGGGGCTTCTCGCTTTGTTATTTTTCTCTTTCAGGACTTAAATCTCTGGAAACCCTATCCGGCAGCATGATTGCGAAACACATGATGCAGCAACCAAGGAGGCAGAAAGCTATGTCACACCATGGAACTCCCAGGTGGATTACGATAACAAGTGAAATATTTGCTTTAATACTATTCCTCAGCTTGCCCTTGGAAGGGACATGTCAAACAGTCCTACTTTTTGCTTATCGCACTACTTGTATCATTCTGCTTTAACACACCTTTTTGAATAAACAATGCATAGCATTAAGACTATTATTGCATTCCTCCTTTTATATATATGTTCATTCACGACATCTAGCACCCGTACACTCTGGTACGGCCAATACGCTAGGGGCTTAAGCATACCCCATAATACGGCGTGAGAAGTTCGAACACTTTCGACAGTGCGGAACCCCGAACTTATAGCATTATATGCATCAGCTCCGAATCATGTCTTGGGTCAATAGTTGGGTTTGCCCGGCTCCCATGTTTTGGTACCTTACGTTCCGCTATATCGGCTAAGGTAGCTCTGGGAGAACTACTGCGATTGTGCCCCAGTTCTGCTGGGCTAAGCACCTCAGTAGAGAAAGCTAAAACTGATGGCATGATAAGGCGAGAGATTGGTCGCTGTTCGAGAGGTTTTCAAGTCCCTAAAGACTTATGCCGCTTAGAGCGAAGGGTCGGCCCTGTCCAGCTTAAGGCGTGTATCGCGCCCCGAATTTGGCCTTCCGAATACTAGGGGCTTTGCCGAAATTTAAAATTATAGAATTCTATGGCTAAGTGAGAGTGATAACGCATTATGGTCCGATTGCCTTGTTCGTTGTGCTGAGCACCTCCCTCGAAGGACCAAACAATGGGAACAAGAGTGCTCAATTTATCCTGAACACCCCAGCACTTGTGGCGTGGGGGCAGAAGCCGACGACTAGCCATCTCTCTGATTTGATAAACAGCCGAACAGAAGGTAATATTTTAAATTCAGACAAGCGTTGCATAGCGCATATGAACAAGTTTTCATAATACAGGATCACACGAGCAAGTTTACTCAAATATTACATCTTTCATGCACTCGTCTGCTACGAGACGGGCACCCTTCAGGACACCCTCATAGTACTTCTCGGGGTGGCGATGCTCCTTGCCCTGCGGCGGCCCTTCCTTCACCAGCTTCACGGCATCCATCTTGGCCCATTGCACCTTCACACGGGCGAAAGCCCGGCGTGCACCTTCGATGCAGACGGACCGCTTGATGACTTCCAGCCGTGGGCAGCCAGCCACAAGCCGCCTCACCAGGCTGAAGTAGCTGTTGGGAAGGGCGTCGCCAGGCCACATCCGTACTATAAAGCCCTTCATGGCCTATTCGGCCACCTTGTGTAGCTCGACCAGTTGCTTCAGCTGGTCGCTCAAAGGCATCAGGTGTTCGGTCCCAGTATACTGAGACCAGAACAGCTTCTCCGTTGAGCTTCCCTCTTTGTCCTGGTAAAACTGTGCGGCATCCGACACGCTGCGGGGCAAATCTGCGAATGCTCCTGGAGAACTCCAGATTCGGGTAAGTAACAAGTAATTTACTTTCACATGCTTGCTTTGCATATAGAATGCCTTACCCGCCGCTATCTTCTTCATCGCATCAATCTCCTAGAGGGCCTTTTGGGCCTTGGCCTTGGCATTCTTTGCGCTCTCGAGGGCCGCGGCAAGCTCGGACTCTCGCATCTTCAAATCAAGCTCCAACGCCTCGTGCTTCGTCACGAGAGCATGGAGCTCTTTCTGCACCTCGCCCACCTGAGCCTCCTGCCTTTCCCGCTTGGTGCGCTCCTTGGCCGCTTTGTTTTCGGCCTCGGATAGCGCTTGCTTCAGGGTCGCCACCTCGGTCGTGGCCCCTGGCAAATTTACGATGATCCTGTCATTTTGCAATCACATTCTTTTTATATATATCCATAGACTAGGTAGTACTTACCTTTGTTCTCCTCGAGCTGCCTCTTGGCAAGGCCGAGCTCTTCCTTGGACCCGTTGAGGTCCTGCTTCAGTTCGGCGACCTCCGCAGTCAGTGCGGCAGAGGCCAGTAGCGAAGCCTGCATACGCATATAGACATACTTATATTAGACTCCTGCGATATTGTTTGATCCTCTGTTCGGCTTTTCTTTGTGAACACCGAACAGAGCATCAGGGGCTACTCTCTATGCGGTAATATTTTTCCTATATTTCAAATACTTACCTCAAAGCCTATTAGAAGGTTGGCACAGGCTTCAGTCAGACCACTCTTGGCGGACTGAACCTTCTGGATCACCACACTCATAATAGTGTGGTGCTCTTCGTCGATGGAAGCGATGCGAAGCGCTCCCAGCGGACTGTCCAGTGCCTCTGGATGGACAGAGGTCACCGGCACAGGGGTCTTGCCCCTTTTGGAAGGAGGCCGCCTGCCTGAGTCCGGAACCACTGGAAGTTCCGGCACGGTGTTCGGCTGAGCGCCGAACTTGGAGCCCTAGGGAGCCTTGCTCCCTCTGCTCCCGGAATCCGTAAGGTCGCCTTGAGGCGCCTCCGGGACTGTATCCCCTCGACCCGGTGCCTCTTGACACAACACCTCGGCGTTGTCTGTAGGGCAAGGGGGGTGGCAGCCGGAAGTGGATCGCTATCCATATCCGACAAGCCCAGGGAGCCGTCTGACGAAGATACGTCGATACGGGCTCGTGGCGGTCTGCATAATCATAATTCGGCGTTAGGAGAAGCAGTGCAACAAAGGTATGCTATGAGTTACTCTGACATCTGAATACTTACGACTTCGCCAAGGGCTTGGCCCTGAGCAGCCACTCGTCTTCGCCTTCGGCGGCGGTGGTGGAGTAGTCCGGAAGGAGAGTCCTTCCCTTCTTGGACCCTTAGCCCCCCCCCCCCCACGGTTGGGGCGGCCTTCCTTTTCTTGTCTCCCCCGACAGGAGGGGGAGCATATTCATCTTCCTCCTCGTCTTCGGGGGAGGAGTGCGTCGCAGAGTTATCGGATGATGAGTCTGATAACACCTGGCGTCGGGAACTCTTTCGGGTTCCCTTGGCCTTCTTGGTCTTCTCCGGCACCTTGTAAGGATCCGGAGTTAGCATCTCCGTCAGGAGAGCATCCGCAGTGTCTTCGGGCAGAGGGGACGGACAGTTAATCTGCCCCGACGTCTCCACCCAGTCTTGTCAAAGGCATGGAGCTCAGACCCCGCACATGATTAAGCTAGGGGAAATAAAATATCCTACCGGATGTATAGAACTCACCGAATGCGTTGGGCGCTTCGCGCTTCGCCCACGGTCCTCGGTGAGAGAGGGAGGGACCTCGGCGCCCTTGAACAACACCCTCCAGATGTCCTTGTGCGTCGTGTCGAAGATCTCGCTCAGAGTCTGGTGCTGGGCTGGGTGGACCCCCACAAGTTGAAATCCCGTTGTTGACACGGGAGGATCCGGCGGATGAGCATGACCTGGACTATGTTGACAAGCTTGAGCTTCTTGCCTCTCATATTCCGGATACATTTCTGGAGTTCGTCCAGCTCCACTGATGAACCCCAGGACAGGCCCTTCTCTTTCCAGGAGGTGAGCCGTGTGGGGATTCTGGATCGAAACTCGGGGGCAGTCACCCAGTTGGTGTCGCACGGCTCGGTGATGTAGAACCACGCCGATTGCCACCCCTTTATGGTCTCCACGAAGGAGCCTTCAAGCCATATAACATTGGGCATCTTGCCCACCCTGGCTCTGCCGCATTCAGCTTGTTGGCCTCCCGCCACCTTCGGCTTGATATTTAAGATCTTTAACCACAGGCCGAAGTGGGGCCGGATGCAGAAGAAAGCCACACACAACGATGAACGCTGAAATGTTGAGGATGAAGTTCGGGGCCACATCATGGAAGTCCAACCCATAGTAGAACATGAGACCATGGACGAATGGATGGAGGGGAAACCCCAGTCCGCGGAGGAAGTGGTGGAGGAAAACTACCCTCTCGTGAGGTTCAGGGGTAGGAACGATCTGCCCCGTAGCGGGCAGCCGATGCGCGATATTCGCGGCTAAGTATCCGGCTCCGCGCAGCTTCTTGGTGTGTCCCTCCGTAACGGAGGAAGCCATCCATTTGCCTCCTGCTCCGGACATGCTGGGAGAAGGTTGAGAGGAAGGATGTGGACTTGGGCGTTGGAGCTCGAGTGCGCAAGAATGGACGAGCAAGGAGGAAGAAGGCGTGGGTAGAAAAAGGTTAAACCTTGTCCCTTTATAAGGGCGGCCGAAACAATGTGCCCCCACTAACCTGGTAAAACTCGCTTATCCCCCAAGAAACGTAATCGATGGCGCGGTTGGGTTACCCACGCCCGTATTGATTAGAATCCCGTAATAAGGGGGGCACGATCTCTTCTTTGACAAGATGTGTTAAGAAACTGCCTCGCGTTATGTGCGGGCTGGTTAAAGAAAAACGGTTCGGATAATCACCGAGCCATGGCATGATGTCATGTTGCCAAAACGTGTCAGCAGATTAGATTTGTGGAAATATTATTCTCTCTACGGTGGTATGTGATACGTCTCCAACGTATCTATAATTTTTGATTGCTCCATGCTATATTATCTACTATTTTGGACTATATTGGGCTTTATTTTCCACTTTTATGTTATTTTTGGGACTAACCTATTAACCGGAGGCCCAGCCCAGAATTGCTGTTTTTTGCCTATTTCAGTATTTCGGAGAAACAGAATATCAAACGGAGTCCAAACGGAATAAAACCTTCGAGGACGTGATTTTCTCACCGAACGTGATCCAGGAGACTTGGACCCTACTCCAAGGAGTCAAAGAGGCGGTCATAAGGGTGGGGGCGCACCCACCCCTCTAGGGCGCACCCCCCTGCCTCATGGGCCCCTCGGTGCTCCACCGACGTACTCCTTCCTCCTATATATACCTACGTACCCCGAAACGATCAGATGAGGAGCCAAAACCTAATTCCACCGCCGCAACTTTCTGTATCCACGAGATCCCATCTTAGGGCCTGTTCCGGAGCTCCGCCGGAGAGGGCCGTCATCACGGAGGGCTTCTACATCATCATAGCCTCTCCGATGAAGCGTGAGTAGTTTACCTCAAACCTTCGGGTCCATAGTTAGGAGCTAGATGGCTTCTTCTCTCTTTTTGGATCTCAATACAAAGTTCTCCCCCTCTCTTGTGGAGATCTATTCGATGTAATCTTCTTGTTTTTGCGGTGTGTTTGTTGAGACCGATGAATTGTGGGTTTATGATCAAGTCTATCTATGAATAATATTTGAATCTTCTCTGAATTCTTTTATGTATGATTGGTTATCTTTGCAAGTCTCTTCGAATTATCCACTTGGTTTGGCCAATTAGATTGGTAGTTCTTGCCATGGGAGAAGTGCTTAGCTTTGGGTTCGATCTTGCGGTGTCCTTTCCCAGTGACAGAAGGGGCAGCAAGGCACGTATTGCATCGTTGCCATCGAGGATAACAACATGGGGTTTATTTCATATTGCATGAATTTATCTCTCTACATCATGTCATCTTGCTTAAAGCGTTACTCTGTTTTTAACTTAATACTCTAGATGCATGCTGGATAGCGGTCGATGAGTGGAGTAATAGTAGTAGATGCAGAATCATTTCAGTCTACTTGTCACGGACGTGATGCCTATATACATGATCATGCCTAGATATTCTCATAACTATGCTCAATTCTGTCAATTGCTCAACAGTAATTTGTTCACCCACCGTAGAATACTTATGCTCTTGAGAGAAGCCACTAGTGAAACCTATGGCCCCCGGGTCTATTCTCATCATATTATTCTCATCACTTTAATCTTGCTTTGCTTTTTACTTTGCCTTTTACTTTTCACTTTGCATCTCTATACCAAAAATACCCAAAAATATTATATCTATCAGATCTCACTCTCGTAAGTGACCGTGAAGGGATTGACAACCCCTAATCGCATTGGTTGCGAGTAGCTATCGTTTTGTGCAGGTACGAGGGACTTGAGCGTAGCCTCCTACTGGATTGATACCTTGGTTCTCAAAAACTGAGGGAAATACTTATGCTACTCTGCTGCATCATCCTTTCCTCTTTGGGGAAATCCAACGCAAGCTCAAGAAGTAGCAGTATGTGGAACTCATTTTGCAGGGTCAGACACTATCCTTGTATTCAAATTCTTCCATGGTGTATTCTGAGGAGGAACCCGCCTTGCAATGCCGAAGACAACACTGTGTGCCAGACTCATCGTCATTGAAGCCTGGTTCAAGGGCTACTAAGGGAGTCCTGGATTAGGGGGTCTCCGGACAGCCGGACTATATCCTTTGGCTGGACTGTTGGACTATGAAGATACATGATTGAAGACTTTGTCCCGTGTCCGGATAGGACTCTACTTGGCGTGGAAGGCAAGCTAGGCAATACGGATATGTATATCTCCTCCTTTGTAACCGACCTTGTGTAACCCTAGCCCCCTCCGGTGTCTATATAAACCGGAGGGTTTTAGTCCGTAGGACAATATACAATCATACCATAGGCTAGCTTCTAGGGTTTAGCCTCTCCGATCTCAAGGTAGATCAACTCTTGTAATACTCATATCATCAAGAATAAATCAAGCAGGATGTAGGGTTTTACCTCCATCAAGAGGGCCCGAACCTGGGTAAAACATCGTGTCCCTTGCCTCCTATTACCATCCACCTTAGACGCACAGTTCGGGACCCCCTACCCGAGATCCGCCGGTTTTGACACCGACACCTGCCCTCGCCGAGGCCTCGGGAGGGGCGTGCGACGCCCAGGTCCGGGGGACCTGGTTGGGTGGCGTGTGCTTGGGCGTGACCCGAGCGCAGCCCCCGTGCCTAGCCCCCTCGCGCGACTCTACCGAGGGGAGGCGTCGTGGTGAGGCTGGGCACTGAGCTCTGGGCTCCCCGAGGTTGGTACGACCGTGGGGTCACCCTCAGTTGTTTATCACCAGCGCGGAGCATAGTGCTTCTGCTTGTGCACGGGCATAGCCGCTCCTCGGTAGTGTCGACTGCCAGCGCGGAGCATGGAGCTTCCACTTGGGCGTGGGATGGGGGGGCCCTCCGGGAGGAGCCCCCGGGGCGTGTACAGCCCCACCCTGACACGTGGCTTGCACGGCAGGGCTGCGAGGTGTATCTGGGCACTCGTGAGCCAGCGCGGGACTCACGAGGCCCTACCTCAAGGCGGGTGGCGCCTGGTATTGAGTCTTGGTGATTGTATGTCCCTGCAAGGCAGTTAGATGCAAGCACTCTACATCCTCAAGTCCCGGCCCTCGAGCGAGCTCAGCTGCCGCTGGTATGCCAGGTCACGATGCCGTGGTCAAGGCCAGGGGTGAGGGCTGGAGAGCCAGTAAGAGCTCCTGAGTTGTGATGCTCATGAGCCCCCCTTTTAACGTGCAAGCAAATTGCATAGAGCGAACAGACCCGTGGTGGGAGGTGATCGAGCAGGTGATAGCAGTTGGTAGTTTAAGCATTAAGAGCAAATTGACTTGGATACATGCAGGAAGATACATGCCACTGGGTCTGGCCCTACTAGCGTGGGATGATGCAGCCCGAGGGACGCCCCCAACAAGGTATGCCACAGGGATGGACCCACGTGGCCTGGGAATAGTGCAGCCCGAGGGACGCTCCCAGCTTAAATGAACTTGGAAGATGTCACCTGGTTCTATAGACGAAGTAGAGTTGGTGCAGCTGAAGCCACGCGTTGAAGGAATAGCTCCTCATGAGCCACCGGGACCCTGAGCCTCGGGAGGCTCTGGGGGCTCCGGAGGTTCCCTGAAGACCGTCACTGTCGGTGTCAAAACCGGAGGATCTTCGGTAGGGGGTCCCGAACTGTGCGTCTAGGCCGGATGGTAACAGGACGTAAGGGACACGAAGTTTTACCCAGGTTCAGGCCCTCTCGATGGAGGTAAAACCCTACGTCCTGCTTGATTAATATTGATGACATGGGTAGTACAAGAGTAGATCTACCACGAGATCAGAGAGGCTAAACCCTAGAAGCTAGCCTATGGTATGATTGTTGTGTATGAATGTGTTGTCCTACGGACTAAAACCCTCCCGTTTATATAGACACCGGATAGGGTTAGGGTTACATAGAGTCGGTTACAATGGTAGGAGATCTACATATCCGTATCGCCAAGCTTGCCTTCCACGCCAAGGAAAGTCCCTTCCGGACACGGGACGAAGTCTTCAATCTTGTATCTTCATTGTCCAGGAGTCCGGCCGAAGGTATAGTCCGGCCATCCGGACACCCCCTAATCCAGGACTCCCTCAGTAGCCCCCGAACCAGGCTTCAATGACGATGAGTCCGGCGCGCAGATTGTCTTCGGCATTGCAAGGCGGGTTCTCCTCCAAATTCCAGGTACCTATTGAATAAAGTCCGGTTTCTTGTAAATGTTGCGCTCCTTGGCTTCTACGCCCAATAATGGTCGTCTCCCATGTGTCAAACGAATATGAAAAGTCTGAGTGTTTTTACATCCACACCCCTAGCCGCGTAAATGAGCCGCCTATTTAAGGGGACGAGGATTTAGATCCAAACCACACCTTCTCCCCTTCGCGAGTGTTCATCAGAGCGCATCCGACAAAGGTCCATTCCACCATGGCCAGCAGTTGCAACTCCTCCCTTCGCCCTTCCAGACCTAAGCCTGGATATTGGGAGAGATGCTCCATCCCGCATAGCGAGCTAGTGATGCTCCAGACCAAGGGATTTCTCCCCCGGCCTATATGGTCCTGGTTCGAGCCGGTCTTGCTGTTTATAATGGTGGAGAGCAAGCGAAGAGTGCCCCCAATCCCTCCAAAGGGTAGCGGGTATGCCTCGTCCCTTATCTAATAAGAGGGCTCGGATTTCCAATCCATCTGTTTCTCTGGGGGCTACTGGAGTACTATGGCCTCCAGCTACACAATCTTACGCCCGCCTCCGTATTGCATATCGCGGGCTTCGTAGCCCTCTGCGAGCTGTTTTTGGGTGTTGAGGCTCATTTCGGGCTGTGGAAAGAGTTGTTCTGCCTCGTGCCCCGTTCTAAGAAGGGGTCAATGTATCAAGTGGGCGGAGCCGAAGTGTGGCACATCGCCGGGACCGGATACCTATCCGGAACCCCAAAGAAGGTGTCCGAGGACTGGCCTTCGGAATGGTTTTACATAGAAGACGTCCCACTGCCGGATCCTGTCCGGATCGGCCTCCCTGAGTTTGACAGTGCCCCACTAAAGAAGCACCTAAGTTGGCATCCACGGAGCCCTTAGAGGGAAAGAGACAAGGATGTTTTTTACCTGATGGGCCTGATAAGATTGTTAGCTCATTCCGGACTGACCATGATCGGAGTCATGGCCGCATGCATCATGCGAGGGGTGCAGCCGCTACAGTATAGAGGCCACCCCATGTGGGACTTCAACGGGGAGGACGACACCACCCGCTACGGCCGTAAGGGGCCGGATTCGGTTGCGGCTCTAATAAAGACCTTGTCCACTTTGTACAAGGGAGAAGAGGAGCATTTTCTCCGCGTCGACCCCAAGGGTGGATTTTCTATGTACAATCCTCCAAGCTGGGTAAGTGGTCGCATCTTGCCCATCCGTTTTATATTTCCATTGTTAAATATTCAGTCTAGCGGCTTCAAAGCAGGAACTGCGCCAGGCTGTTAAAGAAATAAACAGCCCTCCTCCACAACCCAAGGACCCAGGACGGTCCCTTGACCCGGATTCTCAAGAGGATCCGGACTTTTCGGTGGAGCTGATTGATGGAGTGTTCCATCAATTGAGCAAGGACAACGCCTTGGTGGCCATTACAGCTGATTACCCAGGGCTAATCCTGGCCTCCCAGAAACGGGAGGCCGAACCTGCGGCGACAATCCAACGAGGGGCCGCAGGGCCCCGTGGGCAGAAAAGAGGTGCAGTCCGGACCGAGACGTCAGCGCAAAGGTATGGCGCGCCCCCTTATCCCAGGTGTTACACCTTCAAGGTACATTAACACTCGTGCTCTCTTTAGGACAAAGAGACCTCGCCGGACTAGATTCAAAGAGGCTGCCAATCGCGCCTCCACCAGCCAGGCTCCAAAGCCTGGTCCGGAGGTGGAGGCGAACACAAGGCGCGCACCGGGCGCTCCTCCGACGGAGGATGTGGACAGGTTGTCTGCCACCAACTCTGAGGTGGAGAGTGCCATGAACCACAGGCGTCGCCGGACAATTCTTCGCGACACTTGTTTCTCCCAAGAGGCGTTAGATGCCTTCAAATAGGGAGATGCGTACCTCCGTGCCGCTCAAAATGGTCTAGCCAGAGCCACGGAGCAATATGTAAAAGACATACGGGTAAGAAAATTTTGGTAATTATATATAGATACCAGTAGCCCCTGAGACTTGAAACAGTTAGAATAACTGATTTAAGGATCATTTGTTATGCAGGTTCTTACAAAAAAGAATTCCCTACTGTCCAAGGAGCTGGAAGAGTGCAAAGCCCAACTTGAGGCCGCACTAGCCGCGGCAGGGGAGCCCAAGGAGACCCCCTTTGGTAATATATACTTCAAAAGATAAGTATTTTGCGAAGCACGGCATGGGTGCGAATCTGACAAATGAAATTGCAGATGGCGCCGGATTGAATCCGGAAAGGCAACACCTCCTACGCCAGCTAAAGGCTGGTGAGAAGGTGCTGACGAACGTGAGGCGGGAGAAGAACGATCTCCAAGATGCCAACACCAAGCTGGGCGTCGAGCTGAAAGATGTTCGTGCCCAGCTGTCAGACTCCATTAAGGAGAATCAGCGGCTTCAGCGCGGCATATTTAGTAAGTGCTTGAACGAACCTTTGAAAGAAAGTTCGGCGGGGAAGTCGACTAACAGAGCAATGTCTGTCGGTGTGCTAACAGGTCGTCCTGCAGAGGAGATGCCCGGTTCTACGGGTGACCTTCTTCCCGAACTCTCGCAACTGCTCGATCGAGTTCGGCAGGCGATGCAAGACGTCGCCCAGGCCCTGTGGCCATCCATCTCCATGCCCGAAGGTCTTGGAGAGCTTGTGGAGAATCTAAAGGGAGCACGGCGGCGCTTCCGATTGTGGAAGATATCGGCCTGCCGTCAAGGCGCTAGGGAGGACTGGGCCATGGTGAAGACGCGGTACACAAAGGCTGACTCCAACCACATGGCCGAGGCCGGTCCTGTAGGGCCCGATGGGAAGGAGATCCCTGTAAGCTTAGTATACGGCCAAGTAGAGTTGGCCGCAAAGTATTCCCAGCAGGATTGTAAATTAGACAGCATGTTAGATGGTATTGAAGAGGAATACAATCAGTCAAAATGACTATGTAATTTAATTGACATTTATAATGCCTTCTAGCCGGATTGTAGATCATTTGTCATGGCCGACCTTTTCGCTTCAGCCTCGGGACCTGATGGTCCAGAGTGTGTCCGAATTCCCATGCAGTTATATAGGAACCGGGGAATGCATGGAGACCAGGCGTAGGGGTCATTAGTGCATGCACAGACAAGTGCCCGACTAGTTATGTTATATTACATGGTTAGTAAGAAACATCTTCCGGGGAGAATAGTTCCGTTAGGGGTTCCTTTCCCTGGGAGGCATGCCCTAAAGTGCATGTCCATGCTGCGAAAAGAAACGCGGGAAAAACATCTAGGGGCGTATAGATAAATAAAATAAAAAATCATCTTTAGTTCACCGACCGAATATTCCCTTAAGAACGCTAGCTTTCGGCTTCACCCAGTCTGAGGTACACGTCCGGCTGACCCGGCAGTAACAATCGCAGAGGTGCTCCCTTTACCACCTAGCCGAACAATCGGGAACGTAGGGGTAAGCACAGGAGCCAGGCAACCCAGCTTGGCCAAAATTTAAGTCATATAGATGCATATAATGGTGAATAAAAGGTACATGCGGAAGTGTGAGACATGTGTTGGGCATGAAGCCCATATAAATAAGCTTCTGTTTAAAGAAGCCCCCAGGTTTAATGAGCGCGGATAGCGCATCACTTTATGAGCCTGTACAGGCTATAAGAGAGAGGGAGAGAAGAAGAGGAATGTAAGACAGAAAGTATAAAAAATGGACAGAGGAAGGAGACGAACACAGAGTCCGGCGCTAGGCATAGAATCTTCGGAGACGGGCTGCGTTCCATGGGTTCGGCTCAAGTCGGTTATCTGATGCATCTCATAGGCGGTACACTCCACCAGTCAGGACTTGGTCAATTATGAAGGGACCTTCCCACTTGGGCTTGAGTTTGTCCATTTTCTTGTCCGGTAGTCGCAGAACTAATTCGCCAACATTGTAACTTTTGGCCCGTACTTCTCTGCTTTGGTATCTTCGAGCCTGCTGTTGATAGAATGCGGAACGGGCTTTTGCCACGTCACGCTCCTCCTCCAATGCGTCCAAGCTGTCCTGCCAATCGCGCACTCGAGGTGAGTCATGAATTATGTCACAAGGTAAAGTTGCCTCTGCGCCGTACACCATAAAGAATGGTGTGTATCCGGTGGTGTGATTCGGCGTGGTCCGCAGCCCCCAGAGTACAAAGTCAAGCTCCTGTACCCAGTGCGTGTTAGATTCCTTGAGGGACCACGCTAATCTGGGTTTGATGCCGCTCATGATGAGATCATTCGCACGTTCGACCTGGCCGTTAGTTTGTGGGTGATAGACGGAAGCATAATCGAGCTTGGTGCCCATGTTTTTGCACCAGAGTTTTACCTCGTCGGCCGTAAAGTTCATGCCGTTATCCGTGATGATGTTGTGGGGGACGCCGTAACGGTGTACAACCCCGGATATAAAGTCTATCACTGGTCCGGATTCGGTCGTCTTAACAGGCTTGGCTTCTATCCATTTGGTGAACTTATCCACCATGACCAGTAAGTATTTTTGCTTGTGGGTTCTTTAAGGGGTCCAACCATGTCAAGCCCCCAGACCGCGAAGGGCCAAGTGATGGAGATAGTTTGGAGGGCAGTGGGTGGCATATGGCTTTGGTTTGCAAAGAGCTGGCAGCGGTGCATCGTTGGACTAAGTCCTGGGCGTCTGCCTGGGCCGTCGGCCAATAAAAGCCTGTACGGAAGGCCTGGCTTACAAGGGACCGAGCTGCCGTGTGATGACCGCCGAGTCCGGCATGAATTTCAGCCAGGAGGTTCCGCCCTTCCTCTTCGGAGATGCACCTTTGAAGGACTCCGGTAGTGCTTTTCTTATAAAGCTCTCCCTCGTGGACTTTGTAGGCTTTGGATCGCCGCACTATGCAGCGTGCCTCATTTTGGTCCTCGGGGAGTTCCTGCCTAGTAAGGTAGGCGAGGAATGGTTCCATCCACGGGGCGATAACGGCCATTATTACGTGGGCTGAAGGTGTTATTTCGTTGGCAGAGCCTCCGATTGTGTCGGAATATTCGGTGTCGGGCAGTGCGGTTGGGTCCGGGCTGTTATTGTTCGGCTCCCCTTCCCATACTACGGATGGCTTGAACAGCCTTTCCAACAAGATGTTGGGGGGGGGGACTACATCGCGTTTCACGCCGATGCGTGCCAGGACATCTGCCGCCTGATTATTTTCCCGGGCTACATGGTGGAATTCAAGCCCTTCGAACCGAGCTGACATTTTTAGGACGGCGTTGTGGTAAGCTGCCATTTTTGGATCCTTGGCACCGAAGTCTCCATTTGTTTGGGATATTGCGAGGTTCGAGTCCCCGCGCACCTCTAGGCGTTGAATGCCCATGGATACCGCCATCCGGAGACCATGTAGAAGGGCCTCATATTCGGCTGCATTGTTGAAGCCCGTGTACATAATCTGGAGTACGTATTGAACTGTGTCTCCTGTGGGGGACGTCAAAACGACGCCAGCCCCCAGTCTGGCCAACATCTTGGAGCCGTCGAAATGCATGATCCAATTTGAATATGTGTTGTACTCTTTAGGGAGTTCGGCCTCCGCCCATTCTGCGACGAAGTCGGCCAAGACTTGCGACTTGATGGCTCGTCGTGGCTTATAAGTTATGTCGAACGGGAGGAGCTCAATGGCCCATTTTGCAATCCGGCCCGTTGCGTCACGGTTGTTTATAATATCGTTAAGTGGTACTTCCGAGGCTACTGTTATTGAACACTCTTGAAAGTAGTGTCGTAGCTTCCGGGATGCCATGAATACCGTGTACGCAATCTTTTGATAATGCGGGTACCGTGATTTGCAGGGAGTGAGGACAGTGGACACATAATAGACCGGCTTTTGAAGGGGGAATTTGTGTCCGTCCGTTTCTCGTTCGACGACGAGCACTGCGCTTACAACCTGATGTGTTGTTGCAATGTATAATAGCATTGGTTCGCCAATGTTTGGCGCGGCCAGGACTGGGTTTGTTGCCAGTATGGCTTTTATTTCATCGAGTCCGGCCATGGCTGCATCCGTCCATTCGAAGTGTTCGGTGCGCCGAAGGAGGCGGTAAAGGCGTTGAGGATTCCCTTGTCCGTGCAATTATTGCAGAAGAATGAAATCACATCTTCCTCGCGGCAGTCCCTTATCCTGTTCATAACCAAGAGGAATCTGGCCCAGTAATGATGTACTGTTTCTTCAGGCTCTTGCCTATTTGGGATAGATCGCTAATGTTCGGGTGGGTGGGTGGAATTAAATCCGAAGCCTCACCCCATCTGAGGCTCAGAGGCCGGGGAATTTCTGAACTCGAAAATTTGGATTTCTAGATGTTGTCCAATGAATCCAGTCCGTCGCTTGACTCTAAGTTCAGGTCTTGAGTGATATCCTCCCCTCCGCGGGTATCCGGCTTGGAGGGATCGGGAATCCGGATGTAGCTAGTCCTTAAGATAGATGAGGGGTCGTCGCACTGTCCTTCTACCACGGCAACGTGATGGGTGACTTGGGGGGAGTTAATCTCTCTCAGATCGGGCTTGGGCCCAATATGGTCGTAATCCGTAGCGACTCCCAGGGCGGCGATGCGATCCAAGAGCTCGTTTATGGAGGAGACCTCCATTGGATCTAACTACTCGGCGAGTTCCGAGCTGACATGAAGATTGTTTTTGATGGCTCGAGAGGTCATCGTCGGCGCAGAAGCCGAACAGGCGGTCATAAGAAAACCACCTAGCCGGAGGGTTTGACCGACAGCCAAAGCTCCCTTAGCAAAGGTGACGTCTTTAAAGACGGGGCGAGGCATCCTTCCTGATGGCGACGACATAGAGGAACTCTCAATGAAAGCACCAATGTCGGTGTCAAAACCGGTGGATCTCGGGTAGGGGGTCCCGAACTGTGCGTCTAGGCCGGATGGTAACAGGAGGCAAGGGACATAAGGTTTTACCCAGGTTCGGGCCCTCTCGATGGAGGTAAAACCCTACGTCCTGCTTGATTAATATTGATGATATGGGTAGTACAAGAGTAGATCTACCACGAGATCAGAGAGGCTAAACCCTAGAAGCTAGCCTATGGTATGATTGTTGTGTATGAATGTGTTGTCCTACGGACTAAAACCCTCCGGTTTATATAGACACCGGATAGGGTTAGGGTTACATAGAGTCGGTTACAATGGTAGGAGATCTACATATCCGTATCGCCAAGCTTGCCTTCCACGCCAAGGAAAGTCCCTTCCAGACACGGGACGAAGTCTTCAATCTTGTATCTTCATAGTCCAGGAGTCCGGCCAAAGGTATAGTCCAGCCATCCGGACACCCCCTAATCCAGGACTCCCTCAGTCGCCATCTCTTCCAGAACAGTGTGGAACCTGGCCTCCTGAGCCGCTAGGACTTGTCGCACGTTGCGCTGATAGGCCAACGCCACGCTCGGCAAGCCAAAGGGCATGCGAACATAGCTGTGTGGTGGACCCTCCTAGCGGCCCACACGTGATGGCCAGAAGTGTTCCTGAGATGCGGCCCTATTGAGCCCTGGGATGTTGATGCAGACGCGCAGTTCAGCACCCTCGCCTGGATGGTGAGCCGTGCTCGGTGAGCGGCTGTCGCCACGCATGGCTCTCGCATCTTGTAGCTCTTAGGTGGTCTTGGTGATGAACTCCTTGGTGGTGGGCACTCCTCGCCCTGTGCTCTCCTGAGGAAAGTGTGTCGTGAAGTACGCTTCCAAGTGGTGCCCAAGTGCCTCCCTCATGAGGTTGGCAAGGTCTGAGGCTCTCCGGAAGAGAGCCCCCGAGCCCTGCCCGAGGAGGGCGTCGGGCGTGCTTTCCTATGCGGTGGAGGGAGGCGCCCTGGAGCGGGCGCTGACCCTGACGAGGTTCCTGACGCGACGCCATGTTTGGGGTCCTGTGCGGTGCGGCTGATTCTTCTTGGGGATGGTCTCCGGAGGGCCTTCACTTCTGCTGTCAGGGTTGTCGATTGTTGCGGCTTGGAAGGCGTGCTCAAGGGAGCACACCGCATCCCTTTCTTCACATGGGACCGTGATGATTCCCCCACTTCCTGGCATCTTGAGAACGTTGTAGCCGTGATGAGTTAATGCCATGAACTTGGCCAGGGCTGGATACCCGAGGATGGCATTGTATGGCAGACGGATGTGCGCGACGTCGAAGTCGATGAGCTCGGTGCGGTAGTTCTTGCGCTCCCCAAAGGTGACAGGCAGGCGGACTTGCCCTATCGGTGTGGTGGAACCGTCAGTCACTCCTGAGAAGGGTTTGGTTGGCTGGAGCTGCTCATAGGGCACTTGGAGGTTGTTGAACGTGTCGACGGATAGGACGTTGAGCCCTGCGCCGCCGTCGATGAGAGTCTTGGTGACTTGCACATTGCTGACGACTAGGGAGCACAACATAGGGAGTGTGCCAGCGGTGGCTGCGCACTTGAGCTGGTCAGCCGAGTCGAAGGTGATGGCGCATTGGGACCATCTGAGCGGGCGCGTGGCCTCGAGCTTGGGGAGCGCTGCGTTCACCTCGCGAGCGAACTGTTTGAAGATGCCCTGAGAGGCTGGGGCCTGAGCACCGCCCAAGATGCAAGCGATCACACGCGGCTCCTGGAAGCCCCCAGCCCCCTCATCCTGGTGGTGGTCGTCGTTCCTTCTTGGTGGTGGCAACGGGGGAAGACCGGCGTTGCCCTGGGGGCGATCCTCACGAGGCGGGTCCCTCCAGGCGCCCACGCGAGGTTGGTCCTGCCAGCGGTCCTCACGAGGCCAGTCGCGCCACTCATGGCGCGGGCCACAGTCGTCCCAGCGTCCGCCTCCGCGTCCGCCTCTGCGGCTGTAGCCCCGGTCGTTGCGCTCGGGGCGTCGACCGAAGCATCCTTCCCATATGGCTCTGAGCTCTTGACAGTCGCTGGTGTTGTGGGTGTTCAAGTTGTGGAAGGCGCAGAACGGACGGCCGTTCTTGGATGACTCGGGCTGATCTCTGCCTCGCTTGGTGTCGGGCTCCGCTACGAGCACTACTACCTCTTTGCGCTTCACGTCCTTGGCCTTGGCCTTCTTTTCCTCCACTCCTGCAGCTGGCAGCTCAAGGAGAGAGAGACGCCCCTCCTCAGCTCTTGCGCACTTGTTCGCCAGGTTGAGCAGCTCCTGAGATGTGCAAAGCTCCTCATGGATAGCTAGCTCTTCCTTCATCTTGACATCACGGACGCCGTCTGAGAACGCAGAGATGATGGCTTCGTCCGTGACCTTGGGGATCTTGAGGCGGGTGTTGTTAAAGCGCTGTATGTACTTTTGGAGGGTCACTCTTGGCTGTTGCTTGATGCGGCGTAGATCGCCCGCGGCCGGTGGGCGGTCACGAGTGCCCTGGAAGTTGGCGACGAAGCGGTCGCGCATCTCGTTCCAGGAGGAGATCGAGCCATGCTGCAGGTTCAGGAGCCAGGAGCGAGCCCCATCCTTGAGAGCCATGGGAAACCAGTTCGCCATGACTTTTTCGTCGCCGTTGGCTGCTTCGATGCTTAACTCATAGAGCTGCAGGAACTCCGCGGGGTCAGCGGTGTTGTCATATCGAGGAGGTAGATCTGGCTTGAACTTGCCTGGCCAGGCGATGCTACGTAGTTCGGGGGTGAAGGCACAGCAGCCCGCCGTGGTCGTTGGGGCCCGCTTCAGAGGCGGAGCTTGGTCTTGGCGAGGTCCGCGCTGCGCCACTTCAGGCGGCACGTGGTCTCGACCAGGTGGCGCAGGCAGCGCCGGTGCAGCTTCTCGCGGCCGTGGAATTTCTTGGCAGCTCCTGTCTTCACGCGCGGGCGCCGGGCGCGGTGGATCACGCCGCGGAGGCGCGCGCCTTGGTGCCAAGGCACCGTCTTGGGGTCGAGGCGGTGGAGGCACGCCATGAGCCCCGTCGCCCACGGCTGGTTGAAGGGGAGGCAGAGAGTGGGACGGCGCCGGAGAGCCCCCTGCGGCATGGGCGAGCTCGGCGACGCGGTCAAGCCACTCCTCATAGAGGTCGTCGACGGGGCGATAACGCAGGAGCTCGTTCGCCGTGATAAGCACAGCCCGTGCCTCCATGGGAGCGCGGTGCGCGTGAGACGAAGAACCGGCAGGGGTGAGTGATGGGGTAGCGGTGCGGCCGTCTTGCCGCACCGAAGGATGTTGCGAGGACGCCTGTTGCTCGTTCCCACGGCCCTGGCGGCTCAATGTAGGGGTGCGGGGGCGCTCGAGGCAGGGCTGGAACCTGCGGGTGGCGACGTGAGAGGAACCGGGCGGAGGAGACCCGAGGCGGCGGGGCGCTCCAGTGGGGTAGGCAGGACGGCGGCGGAAGCCATGGGAGGTGGAGCTCGCGGCAGGAGGGAGCAAGATGGGGCTATAGCGGCGCGAGAATGGGGTAGCCGAGGACGGGGTCCGGTGTTGACCAGAGCAGGGGAAGAAGAGGGAGGAGCGGCGCTGCTATCTCTTCCTCTCTAGCGGCGCATTGAGGCAGGAGGGATTGAGCACGGGGCGTGCGCTAGAGGGAGATCGAGAGGGAGGTCGAGGAGAGGGCTACGAGCGCGTGCGTGGTTGGTGGCGGCGGAAGGGAAACGAGGAGGAGCCGATGGGATCGAGCAGAGGCCTTACCTGCGGCTAGGGTTAGCAAAGAGTAGGCCTTGGAGGCCCAGTGTGGAGGGGCCAGCTGGGCCTTAGAAGGTCATGGATGGCTGCTGAGGGGCCCAGCTGGGCTCTCTCCCTCTCTCTCATCTTATTTTCTTTATCAGAAAACAAGAGAAGAAAAAGAAAGAAAGAGGGAGGGTTATGTAACGAAGTTGGACTCGCGGATAAATTTCCCGGACTCACAAAAATGAGCTTGGCCCAAGAAAAATAGAAACGACAAGATTGAAAGATATAAATTCAAACTCATTTGAATTTAATTCAAATGGGTTTGAACTCAGACTTGGTAAAAGGAAGGTCCAAAAATGTTCGGATTTTTGGAGGAGCCTCGGTAAAAGGGAAAAGAAATATTGGGCAAGGTTTAGAGATCAACTCGAAGCAGAGAAGGCATGGGGTTATATTTTCAAGTGTGTTCCGGTGAATTCCAACAAATGGAATATTTAATATAGCTCCCTACTATCGGGAGGGTATGTTATAAAGAGAAGTCACCCGGTGAATTCCCTCGGTTTAAATGGATCAAAGGTCCATGCCATTTATTTAGTTGAGTTAAGAAAAGAAATGACGTGATGGCATGATGACATGATGCAATGCACATGATGCAATGATGAATGCAAAGAACCAAACAAATCGCACGACAAAACCCGGAAACCCTGGAAGGCATCTGAAGCTCCGGTCTTGGGGCGTTACAACACTCCACCACTACGAGAGGATCTCGTCCCGAGATCTAGAATGACCCCGGAGGGGAAAACGGAAGACAAAGAGAACAGGTAAAACTAAGTTGCTTCTTTGACAAACGAGTGAAACCAAAGAACCTTGAAAAGGATAAGCCATTTCGAGAAAAGAATACAACTGAGATGAACGAAGTTGATAACTCTCCGTTAGAAAAGAGGAACAAGGAACATCAGGAGAACCTTGTAGGTTGAAAGAAATTAGAAAAAAGGTTGCAATGAACAAGAAGTACATGCAAGTACTCCGGTTGAAACGAGATGTACAAGGGACGATAAGGATCAATTACGATAACACTCCGGTTAAAAAAAGATAGAGAAGGGAAAAGAATGATATATTTGGACAGCACTCTCACTGTAAATGGAATGAATTGAAGAAGAGCTTGAAAATATGAGAAGATACTTGATGAGATCAACAACACACTGCCTCCGGAACTATTGAAAGAATGGTACAATGGGTAAAAAGATTTTAGACAGCACTCCGGTTGAAAAGTGAGGCAAAACTTGATAAGATGAGAGAACTTGAATGAAGGACATGGCACTCCAATTAAAAATGGACAAGCATGAAAAGAACATGATCTTCACAAACAAAATGATGGGTTGAATAGAGCAACATCACAATGCCTCTGGAACAAAAGTAATAATGGAATCAAAAGAACGGAGGAGAAAACAACATCTTCTACCTCAAATGAGCTTGAAAAGCATCTTTAGGAGAAGAGTCGAATGGAGTTTTGGAAAACCAACAACGAAAAGAGTAAGCTTGATGTGGGCTTAAGGAAAACATCTCAAAACTGAGGTGAAATTCTGCCACTAACAGAAACAATAGATTGGATTGATATCAACAAGAAGACGAGAAACTAATTTCACCGGAAGGATAAATGAAGAACTTGGGTCATTTATAAGCACCATAATAGTAACAATCCTTAGGGAAGGCTTTAGGTGAAATATAACCCAAGATAACTCCAATGAAGAGATCGATGGGTTTAAAATACCTCATTCTTGATAACTTGTGAGTCATGAAACATGAACTCAAAATATCAAGAATGACATAGCACCACCTTAAATGGTACGGAAGAAAGAATTGCACTCCGGATTGCAAGATGAAGAATGCTTGAGGTCCTCTGAAAAGAATCTCGATGAAAAACTTCGAGAAGGAATTAAATCCTCGATGAACCATCAAGTAGAGCCTCCATGAAGAACTCCGGTAATAAAAGAATGATCAAACAAAATGAAGGATGAAAAGAATAAGGTTGAAGCCTTGCAATGACTAGATGAAGCTTGCGATGAGATAAAGTGGAAAAACATGGATCTCCGGAAGAAAAGATAAAGCATCTCGAATCGAGAATGTGATATGATGAACCACTCTGGAAAGAAGAAATTAGATCACTTGGATGAAACAAGAATAAGAATTACATTATGCTTATCCTTCACCAATTAAATTGATGACCAACAATGGATTTAGCACACTATTTATTCTCGTAGAAAGGATTAAGAGAGATATAGCGCAAACTTGAGAAGGTCTTCAACGAACCACCGGTAGGATGAAACAACGAATGAATTAGTATGATAACCATGGAAGAGAGATCTTGAACGAACCATTGTAAGAATTTAAAAGGAACGAATAAAACATGAGAAAACACCGGGAAGGATCAGCAAATAAACGAAGATGCTTGAGAGAATTTAGATCCATGAGAACGAAAAGATTACGAGCTGATTAGAGAATCCTTGATTTAAGCACCGGTATGATTTAGAGTATGAGAGCTGAAGGCTGGATTGAAAAAAATTCTTAGGTGATGGGTCCGGATAAACAAACTGAACAGAATCTTGAATTGCTCTGGATAGGTGAAAAGAATTTTGACAATCGAAAAAAACAATTATGAGAGGATGGCCTTGAACTAGAACCACGAATCTTGAAGAGAATGGAGCAAGATTGAGAGAAAATTCTTCGTTGGTCTTCAAAATCTGAGAATTACGATGAGAAACACCACCATGAATTATTTAGACACTCCGGAATGAAGAAAAGAGGAGAGGTTGAACCAAAGATGAAAAAAAAATGAAAGATCTTGGAGAAAAACATATGATAGATGATGAATCATTCTTACGTCAAACTTCAAAAAGAATTTAGGATAGCTCCAGGAAAAGAAGAAGAGTCAGGTAAGATCCTGGAAAAAGACTTGTGGGTTAGGGCCCACTCAAAAGAACACCGTTGAAATTAAAAGAGAGATTGCACCGGTTGAATTAAATTACTTGAATGAGATAACAACCTTGAAAGATCTTGAATGAATGCAGAGTGGAAAACACGAATCTTCAAGATATCTTGAGCACTCCGGAACAATTAAATAGCGAGAAGTGAATGAATATGAGGTGCACCGGCATGAGAAGGTATTTGAAACGATGAAAAAGGATATGATCAAACCAAAGCTTGATTTGAATCCACCGGAGAAGAAAAGAATGATGAATGATGAACTTGAGGCTTCGTTAAAATCTTCTTGAGAATCACCAGATAAGAATATTGACGGAAAAGGATGGAGAGACTACACAAGAATAAAAAGATACTTGATTAATACATCGGATTCCTTGAAGAAAAAGGGTGGGAGGGCGGGAAAAGCAAAGGCAGCTTGGGACGAATGGAACAAACACCGTTGAGAAGAACTGATAATTGATCTTGCTAATATTGAAATGATCGGATCCACTTGACGAGAGACACACCGATTGAGAAGGATTGACAAGACAATCTCAATTATCAAGAAGGATTGGTATTCACATCGGAGTATGAGAACACCGTTTAGGAAAAGGTATGGAATCAACATTTGACTTCGAAGCAACTCGAATACCACCATCCAAAACAAAACAAAGGATTGGCTTGCAAAATAAGCCGGAACAAACATATGATAGAGATTTCGACCGAAGTTTTCGTGGTGGGGCCTACACGGGCTCGATCGTACAGCACCATCATGTACAAGGCAGTGCACATGACATACGAAGCGTCCCTGAGTCGGCATAGCCAAGGACTCTTTAAGACACAACGAGACCACTGTAAAACCAACCGTGAATAGGCGGACCACTAGACGTCGAACCCCAATTTCATATCATACATCTGTTGGAAAGATATCCTAGGAGCTACTTGAATTCCCACTTATGAACTCCCAAAATTTTCCCGG